>NC_055970.1:15826539-16106539 GCF_018492685.1 Alosa sapidissima | reverse complement strand
CAGAGGGGAGTTGCAAAATTAGTCTCCAAACACTTGTCGGTATAGTGTAAGACCCACGACCCAAGGGGAGCAGGAACTGGGTTCGGAGCAGCTCTGGTCAGGCTGAGGCCCGCTCGCCTGCTCGCTGAGGCAGTATCCCTGCTGAGCAGAGCCCACAGACAGTGATCTACACTTCAGATCCATTCCATCTCAGCTAGTCACAGCTTTGGCAGGGCCGCAATAGGACAAGAAAATAAGGGGCATCTCTGCTGAGCCTGGCTCTGGCCTTCACTCCTCTGTGTTGGTGCTCTATCAGACTGCAGACCCTGGTTGCTGAACTTTAGCTCGGCTTTTTCCCCCACCTCTCCAGGAAGAGGTGGTCGGAGGAACCGAGATCCTTGGGACAGAATGATGGATTGCGGTGTATTCCCCTCGACTGTAAGTTGCAGCAATACACTAACTGACCAAAACAGGGTGCCATTTCCTGAACTTGCTCTGAGAGCAAACACCCATTTGACCATCCCGTTTTCATTTCAGGACTGTGTAATGCTGTAATGTGCGTTCAACTCCATGCAGTCAAGATTACACTGTAAGTGTACAGCTATCTAGATCTAGGCATTGTTACATTGTCCCCTGAGCAACTCAGGGTCAAATTACATTACATTACATTTAGCAGACACTTCTTGACCAAAGTGACTTAAATCAAATCAAATCAAATCAAAATCAAATCAAATGTTTATTTGTCACATACATTATACAGGTAGCCTATAAATGCAGTGAAATGCTTGTTCCACTGACTCCAAGACTGTGCAAAGGATATATGTATAGACCCTTTCAACAATAAAAACAAAAACAATGCTTGAACGTTCTATTTGGGCCCCAATCTACTTCCTCTGTATTAAGATAACATATGGAATGTTAAAAAGGAAGCCTTGTGGGGCCAACTATGATGCTGATAATGGAACTCTCTTGAAAGGGTCCATAGAAAAGGAAGAAGAATAAAGAGAGAAAGTCCAAAGTGTTTAGGCTCCTGTACTGTATGCTGGTGCTCCTGCTACAATCCTCATTTAAAATCCTGATAGCCTGGGGGTAAAAACTTTTCTGCATTCTCTCCGTGTTGGACTTCAGGCAGCGGTAACGTTTCCCAGATCGTAGGATAGAGAAGAGGCAGTTGTTGGGGTGACTGGGATCACTGATAATTTTCCTTGTTCTCGACTGACATCTCCTTAGGTAAATTTCCTGTAGGTTGGGTAGGGCACTTCTGGTGGTACGTTCAGCTGATCTTACTACTCTCTTCAGAGCTTTACGGTCTAGCTCAGTGCTATTTCCATACCAAGCTGTTATACTGCCAGTGATAACACTTTCAATGGTGGTTCTGTAAAAGTTCTTCAGTAGTTGTTGAGGTAGCTTGAAGTACTTGAGGCGTCTGAGGTGGAAAAGACGCTGATGACCCTTTTTCACCAGTGAATTAATGTGCTTGGTCCAAGTCAGGTCTTCAGTAATATGGACTCCAAGATATTTAAAACTCTCTACCCTTTCCACTTGAGAGTCATTGATCATAAGTGGTTGATACATCTTATGCTGATCACGCCTGAAATCTATAAACATCTCCTTGGTCTTTGTAACATTCAGGAGGAGGTTGTTTTCCTTCACTTCTTGACCAAAGTGACTTACATATGTCAGCTATATTACAAGGGATCACATTGTCCCCGGAGCAACTTGGGGTTAAGTGCCTTGCTCAAGGGCACAGCGGTGGAAGCCGGGAATTGAACCCTCAAATTTTCTGGCTACTGCATGCTAGCCCAGCTCCTTAACCACTACGCTACCACCATACCATCTAGATGTTACATGAAGCTTTGTAACTCTTCATGTGATAAGTCATGTGATAAGAAAATGAATCGAGCGATGGTCAGGCTGTGGAGAGAGTAAAGCAAATGCCACACTGCCAGCACCAGCTCTGGCCATCCACGGTGCGGCGTTGTGCCACCCTCCTGTGCCTGACTTCACCCTCCAAAGCCCACTCTCTCGGTGCTCCACACGGCGCCCGACGCTATGAAAACAGCCTGGTTCTGCATGAGGCTGCAGGCGCTCCTGCCAACCCCAGCCAGCCCTTCCTGAGGCCGAACGAAGCCCTTCCTAAAGGTTTTTGCCAAGCTCCTTCATTCCTTCCTTCCTCCCGCTCTCTTATCTCTAAAGGAAAGTCACCCTGGCTCCTGCCGAGACAAACACAAGCCTCTCTCTCTCTCTCTCTGCTTTTTCACTCATTTCTCGAGTGCTTGCGTCATGACTCATTAACGCTCAGCTCAACACAAGAACACCAGCAAAAAGAAAACACTAGTTATTCAATCGCCAAATTATATTTAATGAGTCACAAATAGCAAATGCCACACTGCCAGCACCAACTCTGGCCATCTGGTCATTAAATCTTCCCCCCTCAGAGAAATGTGCGAATACCTTTTAAATCATAACACTTCTCCCAGTTAGCTGTCGGTTTAACAGCAGAATGAGCAGGAAGGTGTATGTGGTAAGAAGATGCAGGAACATTCTAGTAAGTTGAGAGCACTGCTGGTGCTGGGGTTGGGTCTGCATGTACAGTTGGATATAGAGAACAACATTCGCCTTTCTTCTCCTGGAACACTGTGCCCAGTTGCTCTGACTGATGATAGTGACTCTCATTCCAGCCAACAGTAGAATGTGGGATGTCAGAAGCCGCTGATCCATGCCGACGAATGCTTCATGATAAGCGCCTCTGTTGAGCTCGTCGACTTACTTCTGAGAACGCTGGCCAACATTTGGCATGTTTGGCGAAACTGGCACGATTGGGTACAGCATCTCATACCTCATGACTTTCATAACATGATTTTTGTGTGTGAGGGTTTTTCATCAGTTACAAAATGTGTATAATGCAATTTTCACTTTCTGAAAGTGAAACTTTGTTAGAATCGCGTTAACATGTTTTATAATTGATGAAATTTGTACTTTGCAGACTTGCCAAGCATGTCCTGAAATATAACTGGAAAAACTGTGTTTTGTGTTGTGTTGCTGGGCCTGATGCAGTGGGATGGGGGTGGGGGGGGGGGGGGGGGGGGGGGGGGGGGGTACTGTGTTGTGTGATGTCTTTTGGGCCACGGGCCGGGAGAGCTGTGAGGTAGTCAAAGAGGGGGGGTGTTGTTTATGCCTGCTGGGCTAGGGAGAGCTGTGAAGTAGTGAGTGAGTGAGTGAGAGAGAGAGAGAGTGAGTGAGTGAGAGAGAGAGAGAAAGAGAGAGAGTGAAGGGGGGGCTACTGTGTTGTGTGATGCCTGCTGGGCCGCAGGCCGGGGAGAGCTCTGTTTGTGTTCGGAGTGGAAGCTCTTATCTCTAGGCCGTACTGACGCCATGCTCTTCCTGTCTGAAATCTCCTCTGCTGATTTTGCTCAGTGCACAGTCTCCCCTGCAGCCAGCCCGCACGGCTCCTCCACTCCCAACTTCTCATTTTGACTAACCCCTGCCCCCCCCCCCCCCCCCCCTCCAACCCCGCCACCCCTCCCCAGCGTCCAGAGCAGAGCAGGGCAGATTAGATGTAGGCGCTGTGCGTGCTGACGTAAATGTCTCTCACAATGGCTGTCTGGACGCACGCGAGGGGAATTGTTGAAAGGACAAACTAGTCTTGAGTCATTTTAGAACTCATTTGTAGGTCTTTTAATAGACTGCCTTTCACAGTTTGTAAATAAAATCTGAAATAAGGAGAAGCATCTTGGTCAATTCCTTGGAAACGGCGGTTACCATTATGGTATGATGCAACTGAATGTCATTTGAGAGGAATTGTACATTCGGATTCATTAGTTACTCTTAGCCCATTTGGAAACCATTTGTCCTCCACAAATGGCACATTTAAAAAATGAAGCAACTTGCCAGACTAAAGATATTATTCCAACTTTTCTCAGAAAAGTCATTGTCTCTTCCATGTCTGCCTTGACCGGCAGTCTGTGGGCAACTCTTGTGGCGCCAAAAGCTCTGTGACATGGCAGTAATCAGGAACAGCGAGGAGCGGTCTCTGTCAAAGAGGGTCCTTTTCCTTTCTTTTGGACAAATTTCCTTCCTCATTTTCTTGAATTTTCTCTCTCTCTTTCTGTTGTGCGTGTAAACAAAGGATTATTTATGAATAAACAAATAAAGTGGAGAAGGTCCCAGGCACTTCAGTGCCTCAAGGGAAATCCTCATATATAAAACAGCTTTTGTCCTTCCCAGTCTGCCTAATTGGCACAATTTCATAAGCTACAAATGCAACAGAAAATAAAGCGTTAACATTTATAATGTGTAAAGCAATGTTTTCTCTGCAGTACTAACATAGTGTACTGTGCAGTTTTATGGCAAATCATCTTCCACAATGAATCATCTCTGGGCCATCTCATCTCAATTTAAAAATGACTCATCACTTCAGTGTTATCCCTGTACAGCCGATGCTGTTTCCTACTGTGAATATAAACTTGCTCAATGATTTTATGGAGAGCCATGATTATGCTGCCTACTCCACCATTAGTGCGGTCATCTTTGCTTAGTCTCCGTCTCGACAGCCAGAGACGTCTCCCTTAGAAAGTGCATTCCATTGATTGCATCCGCCAGGGCCTCCGAGCCATCTCTGGATCTCTCTAGATCGCACCAACTCTCTGGCTTTATTTTCCTATAAACAAACATGTTGCTCGGTGTAATGAAAGAGAAGGCATGAAAGCATCTTTTGCTGTTCAGCTGTGCTTTCCTTTTGGAAAACAAACAAACAAACACTTTGAATTTGAATGCATTGTGGGCATAATGGTCTCATATGGTCGCTCTCCTGTCTGGATTCATTATTTTCATTCTTTGCTAAGATGAAGGAGAAACACAGAGAGGTGAAACACAAGGAAGGGCAACATGCTCATTTTTTTTGTTAAATATGCAAAGCAGACTGACACAGCCTGCTTGTTTCTCTATATCATCATCATTACAACAGAGCACAACCTCCATGATAAACATATACCTTTCCTACAAAATTACTCCTCAAAAGATATGTAGGGGTGAATACCGTCATGGACTTAAATAAATACAAGGTAAATACTGTCATGGACTTAAAGATATAGGGGGTAGATACTGTCATGGACTAAAATAAATGTAGAGTTAAATACTGTCATGGATTTAAAGCTATAGGGGGTAGATATCGTCCTGGACTGTGCATGGACTATGCCATTTCCATACTTCCAACTCCAATTTCTAAATTAATACTGCATTTTAAAAAAGCTCTGGTGGTGATTTGCTTAATCCGTTCATATATGGCTCAGAATAAAGTCCAACAAAATGCAACCATCTTTTCATTATTTTTTATCCTTTCAAATTGATGTATGATGTTTTTTATTTTAGAGGATCGTTGTAGATCAATGCAATATGTGCATATATTACATAGTCAACTGATGGCATTTGAATCTTGGACAAGACTAGAATAAACAAAAGACCTGATTACCTGTATAATAGTTAACCTAAGCCACCACACCATGCAGCCATCCCATAATCGAATGTGCGCTGTCCATTAGACAAAGCCTGGAAATGGAGATTAATTGTTTACTTCCGAGAACTCGCCTCATGTTTTGGGGAGCCTTCCATTACACTGCTTTTTTCTTTTTTTCCAGAATTGAGGGAACAATGATGGATTACTCGCCCCAAAAGTGAATTGTGTCTGAAAAGCATGAGGGGAAATATATGTTGATTTTTTTTTTTTTTTAGAAAGAGAGACTGGAAACTGACTCTGCTCCCAGTTACAGATGCAAAGGATTTGAAAGCAGACTGAACTGCTGGAGAGAGAAGGATGAAGTTACCACAGGAAAGTCAGTGGTAAAATGTGAAGAAAACAGATAGATGGATTGAGACAGAGAGAGATGGTGTGGCAGAACTATGTATGAGTGAAATCGTTAAACAAACACGTCTATCGGTCTGATTGTGCTGGGACTCCTCTGGTCCAAGACTGCACAGATGACCTCTCCCTAGGACACTCAGAGAATACATGCTTACCAACACCCTGCACAGCTGTTTTTTAGAAGAGGCTCCTTAACTGGCTGGGCCGAAGCAATGGGGGTGCGGGGAAAGACCTGAGAGCACTCTATCACTTCTGCACTAAGATGTCTGCCATCTTTCCCATAAAGCCATTAGCTGAAATGGACCTGATGACAGGCTATTCCTGTGGTGGACATTGCCAGGCCCCTCAGAGCAGGACCACAGGGGCCCAGGGCCTGGGCTGGAGCTATTTTGGGGGGTGGTTTGGTGCCGGCCACCCTGTCTCCTAAGCACAACTTCGGCTGATAGACTATCTGTTGGTTTTAAATGGGAGCCTTAGCAGTTATTAGACTGACGCCAGGCTTGCGAGTTATCAGTCCTGTGTTGAGATAGATGGCTGGAATGGTGATGCTTCCTATGTCTGCAGAACTTTCACAAGGAATTGAACGTACTTGCAGAAACGTCTCGAGATTGTTTTATTCCCCCCACGGAATAAACACTCTGCAAAGAAATCTCACAGAACAGAAACAATGGCACTTCAATATAGATGACTGTCTGCCTGAGCTAAATCAAATGATACAGAAATCTGTACTATGATACAATATCCTCCATACGCTGTCTATTGTCTTGTGTTCTCAATTGCAGTTCTACCCAATTAAGCAATAAGATTACTGATGCTATACTGTAAACAAGACTTACAAATGGCAATGTTGTGAAACACATTGCAGGAAAGGAAAAACAGATCCAGCATTATATATTTCCCTGACTGAGTAGTGTGTGCTTGTGTGCACATTACACACACACATGTATATTTGTTTGCCTGTGTGTTAATCTGCAGCTCGGTTTGTGAGCGCACACACACACACACACACACGCTGAATGGAGCTGGAGGGTTGCCAGGGGGTATAGCGTGACAGCGTATGCTTGGTGAGGCTGTGCGAGGCTCTCCTCCGCATGACGTACACAAGCAGACGTGTGGGTGCACCCCGGTAATTGCATAATATAAAACTAGTCCAGCTTCATAGTCTCTATCATAATTCTTTCATATTCCTATTTCCATTCCATTTTGTATGAAAATGTGCTATACAAATAAACTTGACTTTGACTTTGACTTAATAATCACTTTCAGTGAAGCTGAAGCATACACTTAACATGGCCAACATGTCTTTTGAAATAATATGGTATTCATCTGCTCCTCTTTAAGAATGTAGCACTTTTTGTCATTGTATACATTGCTTTGATATTAAAGTCATGAATTCAAATGCAGAAATAAAAAGCGCTGGTTAGGTGTCAATCTGCAAAAGGGCAATTAATTAAAAGAGTTTCTTGATATTTCATGTGTTAATTGCTTATTCACACCTTAATTATACAGTCTATGATCCACACACAGTTGGAGTATTCAAATGGTTTTTGTTTTCTGGCCTGGCATCTGATAGAGTTACTCTGGGGAGCGTGTTTGGAACAGGTGCCCTGTGTGACCCTCTGCTACTCCGGCCCCCTCCACCTTACCCCATCTCCATCCCCTGATCCCTTCGAAGAAACCTGACCCATTTACCCAGGCCATTACGTCCTCTTAAGAATTTCAGCTCTCAATAGGCCTTTGACGTTCCACACACTTCAAACAAAGCAAGTCAAAAGTAAAGTACAAAGTGAAAAAAGTGAAGTGCGGAATGACTGAGAAACAAATTGTATGACAAAGAAAGTGCACATGCAAAAATAAATGTCCCATTGATTATGACAACTATAAAATGGCCATGTCTTCACCCAAATGTCCAGAATACAACACTGACTGGTTGTGTTATGTTGATGTACATTGGTATTACTGTGTAGACTGCATCAGTGCGAGATATGGCTTTGCCAAGGTGTGCCTGAAGATTGTTGGCCTCCCTCTCAGGGGTCATAGAATCTGCTCTGTTAGTACCCCACCTAGCACTGCATCAATCATCATACTTCTATGAACAAACTAAAATTAAAGGTTATTTTTTTTAAATTGTTCATCAGAATAATAAAAAAAATAACACTATTGTATCGGAAAATGCTCAAACTTTGGCCAAATTAAATATCCAAGGCCCTTTGTATATCTGTTCTGAAAGAGCTTGCGTGCACAATTCAACAGGTTTCTTGAATCACACAATGCATTTATTTCAGGTAGTTTAGCTTATATGGATGGATGTAGGGGTGTTGTTCGTTTAATTAGTTCCAAAGAAAATGTTTGACATAAAAAAAACAGTTTAGCTCTGTCTATTTGCCTTGAAGGTTAGTGTCAGTTTGATCAGATATTGTTGGAAACCTGCAGACATCGTTCTTCTCCATTTTTTATGTCAGGGCTGTGTCCTCCTCAGTGGAGTAATATTTGACATCTTGACAGGCAATTGGAGGCCCCCATTCCTGAACTTCTGTTACTCTGAGCGAATTGATATATTAGGGGCGTGGCCTCGACTCTCTGACTCCACATGGAAACAAATTAACTCTTTAAATCCCGCCGGAGGCGCATGCATTTAAAGGAGTATTTATGCCCTGAGGGCGAACACAGAACACTTGCTGTAACACTTCAACAACGTGCATTTATATTGATAATGAAACAGTTGTAAAATGCTAGATGCTAGCACAGAAAGAAAGCAGCTTGACTTTTAAGCTTAGCCTACTTTCGCACCACCAAGTCCGCATGCCAAAAGAGAATATCAGTGAGAGAATTGATAATGTTGATGATCACTACGGTCGTAAATAATGCACACACCAGCAGTTTTGTTTGTCTCCCGAAGTAATTGCACGTAACTATCGCATATTCTCCAAACCATCCTTATATCAATTTGATAGCCATGATTAAATAATGTTATATTAGGGATTAAACAATTTAGGCTATGACGATAGAGTAGGCCTATCAATATTCTGAGAACACGAAATAGTCAATTGCCTGTTGAAATTCTAGGAACATCCCAGTCTAGATGAATAATCCAATGCAACAGTATATCACCTTCAAAACAGTAAACAAATGTATTATTTTTTAAGCGTTAACTCAAACAGGGCGGAAATTACGCCTTGAAGAGTTAAGAAACTCGAAACCATGTTTGCGCAACAATCAGTGCTGCTCCCAGCCGCCAAACTGTCTAGACTAGCACATGATGGGAATCAGCCAATGGCTCCGTTGCACTCCTCGGGGGCCCCGTGTGTATGAATGTATGTGTGTGTAGCCTATCTGAAGAAGAAAAAGGGGGAATCGACGAAAGAAATGGTCGAGGAATGCCAGCCTAATTTACGAGTCCTGATCATGGAATAGCATATCCCTTAAGATCGCACAGCGCAAAGGATCCGACGAGTCACCTTGTTTCTTCAGTCGTTCAAAATCGCTGGTTTAGTTGGTCGCGAAGACGGGATTATGAATTATGTTTGATTATTTCTTCGCAGAGGGAAGTTTATACGCTAATAGGTTAGGCGATCCGAAGCAGTTCAAAGTCCAAAAAAGAAGGAAAGAAATCTAAACAAAGCTACCAACCGAGAAGAATAATACGTCTTTGGTGAGCTTCTGCATTCATCATTTGTTTCTACCGTTCTTTTACCGACCCATCTAAAAACCAAACAGCTATAGCCTACTGCGACTTTGAAATGGACAACCGCAATATCCTGGTAGCCTAGTCAAGCAGTAAATGCTACGAAGCGACCCCAAAAGGTTCATGTCGTAGGCTACCACTTCAGTTATAGGCTAGGCTCTGTGGAATTTCTGCAACTGAATCTCCTCTTTGATATAACATTACGTTAGCTACAATTGTAGCTTGCATTCTAGCTAATGTTGTGGTTCGGCCACAAACATACTGCCCCCGGCTGTGCTTACACTGCACGGCGTTCAGGCTACAGAATATTGATGTGGCACGACGACCATATCACGATTTTCAATCGTAAGAATCGTGAGCAAACATAAAGGACGCATAAAAATAGAAGAAAGTGTCGTATGTTCAGGTCGAAACGCTCAGGTCTTGCACGGCGACTCTGGAGAAGCCGTTTGATTCCAGACACGGATGGGGAAGATGGAAGTTGTAGTAAAAGCAGTGAAGGGGGTTGGGATGAATCGTTTGACAACAATCCAGAGAAAATACCCAAAACGGAATATATGCCGATGACAAGGGTTGCAAACCCCGGGAGAGTGTACAGCAGGAATCTAGAAAGTAGGGAAGCGAGTGTCATTTTGGACAATGATTGTGACACTATGTGTGTCCTTGAGCATGGATGCCCCAAGTCTTCGCAAGGAACCGATGGTAGGGGGGTTACTTGTTGTTTGTTTAAAGATCTGGACCACAGTCGACCTAGAAGTCCAGTGTCGACCAGGACTAAAGACATTATTCCTTGTCAGCTGATATGGCGGAACCGTAGTGTCCGCGAATCTGTCGGTGTGGACAGGAGAGACGTAAAAACACGGGCAGCGGTGGACCAAGAGCTCAAGCGGGCCACTTATGCCTTTCTCAAGAAACTGAATGAAAAGTCGCTGGATACTTTGTTGGAGGCTGTGGAGTCCCGAGGCGCAATGCTGAGCCACTGCGTGATGGCATCGCAGACGGAGCTGCGTATCGGAAGCCAGACGGCGCCTCCTCAGTACCTGCTCTGCAAGCTCTACCGCTGGCCCGACCTGCAGCGCACAACCTGTCTCAAGCCACTGTGCCAGTGTCGGAGTTTCTGGGGTTTTGAGAACCAGGCGCTGTGCTGCAACCCCTACCACTACAGCCGCATGTGTGGACCAGGTAAGAATAGACATAAAATCTCTCCCTTCGTTCTGGTCCGTTAAACATGTGCCTCAAATGACATAGGCTATTACTTTACTGTGAAGTGTATACATCATTTAATCATTCTCTGTAAGCTAGCAACAGTAGCCTATACTGGGAAGCTTTTAACGCTCTCTCCATGGAATAAAGAAGTAACTTGCTGCCTCTCCTCACCCACTGACAGCATTCCTGGCAGCTGTCAGGTTGTAAATTCAAAGGACAGAAGCTCTGTTAACAGATACTTACTTTCCTAGTTGGCTTTACTGTTATGGAGCCTTATGTGGAGAGATAATCTGTACAGGATATCACTGTAAATGGAGGATATGTTCAATAATTAGGCAAACAAAGTTGCATATATGGTATAAGGTTTATGGATTTATCGAATGGCTTAGGCTATAAATAATAGAATGATAAAAAATGATAGATAAAATGAAGTTACACCTGGTATAGGTATGGTATTTTCATAGTATGCTTGTTTTGTTTTAATGTACCAGCCCTTACTAACAAATGGTGAAGGCCTATGTCTCTAATATCTCTTTTTGTTATTGTTAGAATCACCTCCCCCTCCCTACTCACGGCTCTCCCCCTCAGCAGAACCCAAGCCACTGGGTAAGACATCCAACGTTCTCTCACCTCAAAGTTCCACTGCTAACTTCCATACACTGGAATCCTACTCAAATGTGTGTTGACAGAGTATAAAGAACACATAGTGTGTTTCTCAGTAAAAAAACTTAATGTGATCCTATCGTGGGAATCGTAATGCTGAATTCTGAAATTAACTTTGAATCTGTAATGAAATATATCAGAATCATTTCTTCATACTGGCACTGACTTTTTGTGGCCATTACAGATCAGACAGATCCACTTTTGTCCTACACTGAAAATGAGGCCACCCACCCTGTGAAACCCAGGGACTGCTCAGGTGAGTGTCCAACACGCAGTTACACATTCTGTACGAATCTTCATCACACATGGACTGATCCTTCAAACTGTAAAGCTTTGCTAAAGATGCTTTCAGGGGAAAATGTTAGCCTGTTTTGTTAGTCTATTTATTACCTGCTGACAACCATGATTAGACTTTCAGAATTCAGAAAGCAAGAATACTGTCTGGCTGGCTCGGTGTGTACAAAGCTCAGGACAGGTTCACCAAGGAAAGATTCAGATTCCCCTGCCCATATCTGTGTGCATGATGCCAATCAGTTCCCAGCATACCGACTTAGTGTTGCTCAGAGCAGGGCACATTAATGTTGAAAGCTTTGTAGCCTCGTTGCCCTGGGTTACCATGTGTTTTGGGCAACCTACAAAGTTAAACATTACAATTAAACATTGTGATTATGCTGTGGGTAAAAAGGCATCGTTAGGATGTGTACCTAGTGTATAATACTCTGTATATTGACAAAATCATTTGCATCAATTATTACTGTATGGTATTGTTATATTGAGCTTGATCTATAGACAAAAATGAGAAAGAACCCATGAAATAAACAGTGCGTTACATTATTAGTAGCAGGTTTTGTGGTGGAAATATTTTTTTCTTCTCTCTTCTAATCTCTTTCATTAAAATTCCCTGTAAGTTAAAAGACCAATTATCTGTAGTCTTCCTGTCAAGACTCTGTTTGTAACTCTTAGAGCGTACTAGACCAGACTAGTGTAGAAGGACGCAATGTTAGACTGTGCTGACACGCAAGTAGTGTCTGGAGGACAGGAAGCACTCCACTGAAGTGTCACAGGAACCATTAGTGTTTACGCCTGACCTCTGAAGTGTCCTGCCAGGATGCTGGACAGCTTTGTGCTCGGGGTAGTGAAGCGACGTTCACTTATGCACCTGCACTGGGATATAGCTTCCTGGTGTCATGCACCCTGCATGGGTTGCGAGGGGACTGAGAGAGACAGATCTGGTGCTCGTCTCAAGTGAAAAGTGTCTCTGGTTCTGAGTGCTGCAAACATGATGAAGGCATCAAACCTTTTGGCTGCTGCAGTGATGTTTTGCGGTACAAATACACTATAACAGTCTGAAACCATAGCCAATATCTGGAAATGCCAAATATATTATCCATTTTGGCTGCATGTGCTTTAATGTGAAGGTGCAGGCGCAACTCTGTAAACATGTAATGGCTTTATCATTTATTAGACTGAAGTGGATCTTGGTCTTGCATACGTGCAGCAGTTAGGTAGGCTTTGTTGGAGCTATAACTGCACTGTACTGACAATGATCTCATCCTAAGTGTCCATGTTGTCTAGCTTACCTGTATTGATTTGTTAACGTACCAGTGAGGCTACGGTTGTATCTTGTTATCAAGATTTTATGGGTCTGTAATTTTACTTGATCTTGCCAACACTGTGGTCACATGACATTTTATATTCCAAAACCAATATAAAAAAAGAAAATTCTTGTTGGAACTATGGTAGTTACCTCTAATGGTTGTGAGGCTTTCTGTGTAGTTGAGAGGTCACGAGTGCTGAAAAATAGAAGGTGACAAGGGTTTGAGGTCATTTGTGAGACCTCCATATGCTTTACTGGAATAAACATCTTCTGTTCTTGTGTTCTGAAGTTGTCTCTGCCTTCAGTCGTACGCACGCAACTGTTGTAGCACCGGTAGCGCTTCTAGTTTCCTACATGCTCATAAAGGATTGCTGCCTATCAAACAACATTTGGACGAGAGACCCACTGGAACCTCAGGGTGTTATAAAACCCAGCGCTCCTGCCAAAATCTGTCACACTGGAAAAATTATGAATCGCAAGTCTTAAAAAAAGAAGAAGGGGGAAAAAAAGAAGCTTCCTCGGATTTAGCTCTGCCTTTCAGTTGAAATCACATGGGTTGGACACAGTTTGGGTTCCCATTATTGGTGCGTTTGTTTCCTAAGAGTGCATAGTATGGACATGATGTGAGTGGGATGGCTGCCTCTAGGAATCAGGCTTTAGGGGTTGTTTATTTTAGGGAAGTCAGGCCTCAAACAAACATCCTGTTTGAAAAACCTGTCTCCTTTGGAAGCAGCGTGAGTCAATGAATTGGCCCTTTGATGGCGGTGCGCAGGCCAGGAATGCGCTGCGTGGTCCTCGCATCTTAAGCTTGGCGCTCTGGGACCAGGGTGTTGTTTTCCTCATTTACGTGTCGCTCACACTGACCAGGGCAACCAGGACATTCCCTCACACATACACGCCTCCGTGTTTTAACAGTCAAATGAGGTAGTGGTCAGGTAAATGGCCAAAACTATCACAAATCTGTTCTGGGTATTCCTGAATGTAGTACTGTTACTACTCATGTTCCTGGGCTGTTAGGAGCCAGAAATGCATCCCAACTCTTTGAGGTTAGCTACAAAGACTTTTCTTAAGAGCAGCTTTTCTGGAGTTAAAGAAATATTCGGAACAGCCTGCTAAATGGGGTGCCCCTCAGTCGGGTCAGTGGGCAAGAGTCATGGGAACGCCGGCTCCATGGCGTGTTCTGTGCCATAGGACGCCGTCCAGTCGTACGTCTCTAAGAGCTCTCTCATCTCTGCAGGGCACAGGGTCACCACACCAAACCTGGGGCAATGAGGAGGGCAATTACTGTAAAAATGAACAGAATGCCTAACTGTTGGTCTGGTATTTTTACATGCCTATGGCCAAGGCTGTGCACTGAAGTGATATAGCCTGTCTGACTCAGCCATCCAGGCAGACTATAGCCCTGAGCTTGCTTGAGTGCTGAGGACTAATAGGTCTGAGGGTGGTGGCTTTACTAGTTTAGGATGTGTCTGTTTGGTCGTCAGCGCTGTGGTGTCCTCTCTGCTCCACTCAGCATTGTAATGTAAATATTGAGTTTGGATCGGGGGAAACCACATGTATAGTCTGTAGTTCATCAGCAGGCTTCTCAGCTTGTCAAATCTGGGTGCTCCACTGTGCCTGACTTCTCTGTTTGACCCACGTGTAGCCTGGTGGTAAACTTTGGTCAGCTTAAATGCCCCCACCATATTTTATAATGTTAACTGTATTTTTGTATCGTCACCATTGTAGCCTTTGCCTTCATGCCTTTCATCGACCCAATGATGCTAAGATAGCAAATCAGACACTCACAGTCCAGAGCTGTTACGGCACTTTCTAGAGCTTTGAGTTCTACTTGCTACAAATCAGATTGTGAGGCAACAATGGCGAGTTTTTCTGTGAAGTGTTCGTCGATTAGCCACGGCCCCTCCTTTCCACATGAGGCAGGAGAGACAGCTCTTGGCACCAGGACAATAACGAAAAATCTTCTTCTGGTGTATCCCATACTGTCTGTTTCCTCCTTTCTCTCTCTCTCTCTCTCTCTCTCTCTCTCTCTCTCTCTCTCTCTCTCGTCCTGCCAGCCTCGGCCTGTGGCTCTGACGCTGCTGTCTCTGTTGCCAGGCTCCGGCGGGTTAAAATAAGGTTTGAATTACAGGACTGACTGCGGCTTTTCCTCTTGCGTTTAGTGCCTCGGAACGCATGCAATTAGCCTAATGAAATCCTGCCATTCTGTTTAACCTAAAGATTCTTTGCAGATGTTGATTGGGAATGACTCTATTGATTGTTGGAAATTGTTTTGTGTGTGTGTGTGTGTGTGTGTGTGTGTGTGTGTGTTTTAAGGAATTACTTTAAAGTGCCTGTTGGGATAGAGTTTGCCCCCATGCCTAGCACTTTTTTGTTTTGAGGAAGCTGTGGCATTCCGTGTTGGGTTGCAGGGTGGGACCATTTGGCTGTGCTGTGTTGTGATGTGATGGGAATGAAGGATTCAGCTCGTATAATCCTGACACAACCTATTTCCCCTCTGTCTGATGTTGGGATCGACCAATAGATAGGTTTTCATCACAGGCGCTTCATCATAGGGAGTTGGGTAACTAGATACAAATCTTTCATGGAACGTATTGTGACAGAATCCTTTCATTTTTCATTGTTCTTCTTCTTCAATCAAGAAGCAGGAGTCCAGCGAACTTTTTAATAGTGGAGAATTAACCATAAGCATTCTTTGTGGTTAAGTACTATGTTATATTAGCAAAATGAAATACTGCTGCCAGTTAGTAAATTGGATTAAGCCTTGTTTATAGACAGCAATGTTATGTCTCTGTTGTGTTGGTAGTTTGTTTGATGTTCAGTTTCTGTTCAAAGGAAATATGAATATTTCCTCATTGCCCCATAAAGAGGCTAGTCTAAGGGCAGATACAGAGACTCTTTTTGTGGTAGTTTGGATTTCACATTTTTGGAATACCATAAAGTGCTAATAACACGAAACAACTCTCTCCACAGGCATAAATAATAGAATCTCTAAGTTTATTATGGCTGAGTCAGAAGTTGAATTCACGTCTCTTTGGCATCCTTACAAACACTCCCCCGGCCTCTCCCTCTCTCTCTCTTTCTCTTTTTCTCTCTGTCTCCCTCCTTCTCTCTTTCTTTTTCTCTCTGTCTTTCTCTCTCTCGCTCTCTTTTTCTCTTTCTCTCCCTCTCCCTCCCTTTCTATGTTTGCCCCCCCCACCCCTCCCTCTCTCTCTCTCTCTCTCTCCCTCTCTCTCTCTCTCTCTCTCTTTCTCTCTCTCTGTCAGTGTGGTAGAAGAGCCTAATGGCTGTGGGGGAGAGTCTAATCCCTGGCACAGGATTAGAGACGTGCCCCCCTCCCCATCCCCTTCGCTCCCCTCCCCTTCTGTAGTGCTTAGGGAAGTGGGGGATTCTCTCCCACTGTGAAATTTGAAAATTAAAAACTTTGTAGAGTGTGTGGTTGGACCTTTTTAAAGCTCAAGTATTTGTTGGAAAGGCTATGTTTGTCACAGATTTACTGCTTCTTACAGTAAATTGTAAACTGGTAATGGGGAACCAACTTAAGAAATAATTCCACCAAGCTTTCTCCATAACAAGTAGGGTTGATATTGGCCAATATCGGCCTTCAATGACATTTACCGATGACAGTGATATTTATCTGTTATGTTCCATGAATTCTGCACTAGGTTGTGGTATGAAGGCCTTAAAGACTTCAGTAAATAGTTCAGTTATTTTCTTATGAATATTTTTGTTTCCACTCTGCTAAAGGATATAGCTAACAACAGTACATAAACATACATAGTACATACAAAGTAAATAAACAGAGAAAAAGATATCGGTATCTGCACTGCTTATAGGCAAAATTATTTTATACATCGGTACCGATGTCGTCCCAGAATTTCACAATTGGTGGTCATGCTAATAATTACACTTTTACACCACATCTATAGACCATATAGTCTACCCACTAGCTACACTATCATCAGAAGTAGACTTTGCAAGAAAGTAGTCCTGGAGGTAAAAGTTATGAAGTACATTGGATTCTATTTTTCTTTTTTGGTGAACAATGCACATTGATTCATTCAGCTAGTCTGTGCTGTCCCCGTCAGACAGCTGTTTTGCAGAATGCACTAATGAGACATTGGAGATTCATAATGCGAGACCACTTTAGAGCTGAGGAAGGATATTCACAACTGGCAAATGAGTCCTGAGACAACGTTAACTCTGAGTGAATATGTGTGTGTGTGTGTGTGTGTGTGTGTACTAGTTCATGTGTCCCTGTTTCCTCTGAAAGGTCAGTTGCATCATGATGGACTTTGGAGGAGTGGTAAAGGCCTGGTGAGGTTAGCGAGGAGAAATGTGAAAGTGTATCTGGTCTGCTCTACCTTAAAGGAGCTTGTTAATAGGAGGTCATTTAGCCCCAGCGCGGTTTGGGAATGAGAGGAATGGGGCCACAGGCCCAGGCTTTAAATCCTCTGTGTCAATAGACGCTCTGAAGCAAAATAATGGCATCACTCTGTGTACGAGTTAATCAGAGCTGATAGCATGAAGGCAGGAGGGTCACGGGGTCGCAGGCGCGCACTAAGTTGTCAGGGAGCTGAATGCCGGCCTGCAGCTTGCGGAGGGAGGGCCAGCCAAGGGGAGAGGGGGACCCCCAACTGGCCCGCTCACCCCACTGGAATGCTGGGAGGGGAGCTGGGGGTGTTGACGGCAGAGATGACAGATTTCTTGCTTTTTTTTCCCTCCTTTCGAGGGGCCTCATGCCCCTTCAGTATCAAATCCCCCGTGAAGGATCTCCAAGAAACATTCACCCTGTGTAGCTGTGTGGGTGTTTGATGCTTGCTTTAGTGATACCTGTGTTTGGTTGTTTGTTGTGGGTATATTTTAGGAAGTAAATATGCAAAAGCATGGACATGGAGTGTATTGTGCAGTCCTAGCCGCATATTTCCCCTAGCAGCATCTTACCATCTTCTATATCGCAAATTACATCTTGTTTTAGATAGTCTTAACAGAGGGTAGATCTGATGACTCGGTTCTATAAAGTAATGATAAGCACATCCAGAAGAGGCTTGATGAATCTGGGTAATAGTGTATTCCTCTGCTCAATGGCCAGTTCTGAACTGTTGCAGAGCTCTAACATTTGTACCAGAAAAGGCTGATTGATTGATGATGTCTGACTGTTTGAGTGTGTTTGAATGTGTTTTGCAGACAGCAGTACGTCGCCGGACCCCCTGAAGCAGAGCCACTGGTGCAGTGTGGCCTACTGGGAGAACCGGACGCGCGTGGGCCGCCTCTACCCAGTGTATGAGCACTCGCTCAGCATCTTCTACGACCTACCTCAAGGCACGGGCTTCTGCCTGGGCCAGCTGGGCCTGGAGCAGCGCAGCAGTTCTGTCCAGCGCACTCGCGGGAAGATCGGCTACGGCATCCTGCTCAGCAAGGAGCCGGACGGCGTGTGGGCCTACAACCGCAGCCAGCACCCCATCTTCGTCAACTCGCCCACGCTGGACATTCCCAACGGTGGCAGGAGCCTGGTGGTTCGCAAGGTCATGCCGGGCTACTCCATCAAGGTGTTCGATTACGACAACTCGTGTCACCTGCGGCGCGCAGAGGAGCCTGAGCATCTGGACGGGCCGTACGACCCCAACAGCGTGCGCATCAGCTTCGCTAAAGGCTGGGGACCCTGCTACTCTCGACAGTTCATCACCTCCTGCCCCTGTTGGCTTGAGATCCTCCTTAACAACAGATAGCAAACAAACATAACACTATCCGAAATGTAATCTACCTAGATTTAATATAAAGTTTTATATTATATATATATATATATATATATATATATATATATATATATATATATATATATATATATGTATATACATATATATGTGTGTATGTATATATATATTATGAGAAATATATTACACTTGTAAATAATGAGTCATTTTTACAAAACGTGATTATTTATGTATGGTGCAATGTGTATACGGATGAAGTTAAGAGAAACCGGATAATGCACTTTTGATTCTCTATATTTTACATATATAGAGTCTCTAAATGCCATTTTGAGAAGTCACTCAAAAGAAAACGAAGATAAAACCTGGTTTTGGTGTATAGTTTTTGTATACTATCAATGCCCAGACAAAAAAGCTAAGGCCATTCACACATTGATAATAAAGTATTCATATAAGATTGCATCTTCATTTGTTGTCACTTCATTAGTTCATAATCTTGTTCGAGAAAAATTCATGCAACACTTAAATCACTCAGAAAATGATCATCCAGCGTTTCAAGTCATCACTGCATACTCCCCATGTTGAAGTCAAAGAAAACATGGAGCAGCCAATCTAACCATTGGAGAGCAGTGAAATGGCCGAGTGGCTTTATCTGCTCACTCAGCACTCTCTCAGGCCCCACCTTGTCTCTTTTAAAACAAGCCTGGCTAAGCCACATGCACATTATCTATGGTTAGTGGTTTTTTCCCCCTCTCAGCTCCACACGCAGGCTTTGTTTCATGAATGTTCTACTACCACCATGGAAATAGTTTGTAAAACATGGTCTCGATGTCTGTGCCGCTGAGCTGAAACATCTCTTTGCAAGAGACATTAAAACGGCCGTGCCTTGTCGCTGGTGCTTACAGTAATGATGTTAGCGGGAGAAGGGCTTTTGATTTCTCTGTGAAATGGTAAGAAAAAGCATGCAGACATGCCAAGGAAGAGTCTGTATTTTCATCATGACTGGCAGTTGTGTAAACGGTGGTGCAGAGAGAGCCCTGCTGTTTTTTATTTTGCTGTCGCTGGACACAGAACATAGCTCTATGAAGTCACCATTAAAAATACTCATTGTCATTTAGGAAATGGAGGACAGATTTTAAACTCATTTGGAGTCCTCCATTCTCCATAGTAACGGGCTTTCTCTGTTTCCATGTAAAATCCAATCGATCTTAACTGAACCAAAGCAAAGACACCATCAAACCCAAACATGGCATTAGTTGGCTTTTAGTTGTGGACATATCATCTGCGATCTATTATGTTTTTTGGCATATGCTTACACTGAACTTTTAAAATACAGCAAACACATACATTTATGACCTATAAACATATTCCTGAAATATCCCTGTGGCATGGACTCCCAGTCACATTTCTTTCTGTCCGCTGTCCTTGTTTTGTTTCTTTAAGCACCATGTCTGTCAACCGCTGGAGTAATTAAACTGAGACACTGCGACTGGGTGAGCACAATCTTCTCTTTCAGCAGAACCAAGCCAAAATACAGCCCACTTTCTCCCCTTGAAACTGCGCCAAGAACAGTTTTTTTCCCTCTCTTCCCTTGAATCACAAAAGCATTCCTCATCCAATTAACCCCAACCAGGCGATGAAACTTCAGCCACAAGCATACTTTCGTTACTCCAACTTTAGTGTCTGTGGAAGTAAGGCGAAGCAAAGATGCATGTGCATTTTTAGAAGACCAAAGAGAGCTTGATTGCATAGTGCTAAATGGTATCAGTTCAGTTCTATGTCAGAAAGGTAGTGGAGTTTACATTTCGAGGGTTAATATTTTGAGTATTTTTTTTATTTTTATTTATTTCTTTACTTTTATGCACAGATTATCCCAAATGCCCTTGCGTGGGTCTTCTACAGAAACAAGATCTACACAAATAATATTGAGTTTCTCAAAGTTTCATCTACAATATATTGTGTACTATATCATTCAGGCCATGGTCGTTGAACAATGGTTTAGCTTTGATTCAGGTTAGTGAGGTCACTAGAATTTCATGAAGTAATACTTAAAGTTTGGAATTGCTGCTTAGGGAGTTGAAAAAGTAGTAACAAATTGATGATTGCATCCTACCCTATGGCTGAACCCTTTGGCTGCAAAAAAGGATCCTCCGATTTTTCCAAATGTGCATGGTTTGCCTGAGTGTTGTGACATGTAGTTTGGACTGATTTGGACTGATAGTTACTGACATGCAGTTTGGACTGATTTGGACTAATAGTTACTGACATGTAGTTTGGACTGATTTTGGGATCAGTGCACATGCTGCAATCAACTTTCCTATGAAAATGGAATGTTCAGTTGCATAAATATATTTGAGCAAATGAGGTTACTGTACTCGTAGAAGAGAAGCTTCTACGACAGAAAAGATTTGGCAAGCGGGCAAATTCTCGCTCACAGACTGACGTGTGTTGAAGTTTCCCTGAGGACGTTTGATATCCTGCTATCTGCATCATGGATGTGTGGCTCCCTGCCCGCCTTTCCTCTGCTACTGGTCAACCGCCCTCCTCGCCTCTCATTAACCAGGCACAGGACAAGCTCTTACCTCTCTCTCTCTCTCTCTCTCTCTCTCTCTCTCTCTCTAACTCTCTACTTCTCCCTCTCTCTCACTCTTTACCTCTCTCTCTTTCTCCCTTTCACTCTCTACCTCTCTCCCTCTCTCTCTAACTCTCTACTTCTCCCTCTCTCACTCTTTACCTCTCTCTCTCTTTCTCCCTTTCACTCTACCTCTCTCTTTCTATCTTTCTCTTCCCCTCTACTTCTCTCTTGCTCTGTGGTGCTTCAAGGTAAATGGGTTCTTATGAATGTTTACATGAACTAATCACACTGCCTCTTCTTAGATCCCTCAGCGGTTTACAGTTGCCCGGTATTTTCTTGACCCCTCACTTTGAGGACAGTTTTGCAGCGTGTAACCGCTTTGCAGTTTCTCAAAGCCAGCAGAGGAACAGGGTAAAAGCTGGGAGAATAAGCCAATCTGCAACCCCCAGTGGCCAGGCTCAACATTCCAGAGGAGCGAGAGGTACGTATGCCCAGGGTGAATATTGACCTCAGTGTAAGCGTGTGAGTTTGTTTGGAATTTATTTACAAAAAGAAAATGGCAACCATGCAGCAACATTAGAGGGCTTCAAAGGGTTCTAATTTAAACTCCGCTCCACTTCCGTACGGGTGTGTTCACATTTGCGTTTACATTTAGTCATTTAGCTGATCCTTTTATTCAAAGCCTCTTCCAAAAAAGGGAAAAAATCAAGGTACTGTGCGACAAGGACGTGTTAGTGCAGCAATAAGTACTACTCGCATAGAGTCATGTACTTCTGCTGCAATACACATATTATGTGTAAGCAGAGTGTTAATGAGAGTTGCTTGCTGCCTTTTTTTGCTTTCCAGCTTTCAGTGAACCAATGCACTTGTTAGGTTTTGTAATGCACTGCTCATTCATACATTCAGCTCAAATCATGATATGTATATGAAAACAAAGGATTCAAATACTGGTCTGTTTATTTAAGTAACAAACAAACTCACACAGTCATGGAATTAGTTTAGATTCATGTACATCTATGTTTTTGTGTTGATGGCTACAAAATTGGAGGGATGCTTGTTTGCATAACACAAATACTGTATGTTAAACCCAACAGCAGCTACTGAAAAAAAAAAAAACATGACCAACTACATATAACCAACAAATACTGGGTCCCATGTGTACTATGTGTGTCTAAAGTTACCCTGTTGACATTGATCAAACTCTTTGGCTTGGTATTCAAATGACCGAATTAGATATTCCACACGAACCCACTATTATGACATTATTACGATGGTATTTAGACGTGTGCTTTATAAACTGACATTAATAGTGATAAAATGGCCATAGCACTTCAATAACAGGAGGGTGATGTGTCAGTACACCGTCCAGTGAAGTGCGTTTACAGGGGCCTCACTGGTTCTGCTAAGAATAAAATGGCTCAGTTCCCATGGATTCCTCCCTGAAAGGTACTTGCACACAGTCTCTCTCATGTCATGACAGGTTTGACCAGCTGCAGCCTGACTAAATGTGATGTGTTAAGTGTGCTAAAAGAGAAGTTAACATGGACAAGAATCACTGCCAAAAATGAGCCCCAGGCTAGAGAGAGAGATGAGATAGAGAGCTTTCAGCTTGGAGCCAGGCCACATTACCTTGGGCTGAGACAGACATGATATATTAAATGTTTGGATTTTACAGTTAAAAGAAAGCGTCTGTTTGAAAACAGCATTTGAGAGTATTGAAATACATAGCAGGAATCTTCTGCAGAGGAGCCAAGACAACAGAAGCACGGTTGTTGTTTTTGTGTGTGTGTGTGTGTGTGTGTGTGTGTGTGTGTGTGTGTGAGAGAGAGAGAGAGAGAGAGAGAGAGAGAGAGAGAGAGAGTTAGAGAGAGAGATTTTGTGTGTGTGTGTGTGTGTGTGTGTGTGACCTGACCAACCACTGTTTGACCAGTACCTCCTAAACTCATTTGTGGCCCTGTGCACAGACCGGTCCGGGCAGCAAGGGAGGGAGAGGTCCGTCAGTGGACGTCTTTCTCTGCTGCCAGAGGGGGTCTCATTCCACCACTAATAAAAGTCATTTTGGAACATTAATGACTCCATTCCAGTGTTACTACAACAAACACGGGCGTCACACACGGTTTCCTTATTTGGCCTCTCAATCAGGGGGGGAAACCATCATTTAAGCGTCATTATTGCTGTGTTTTGAGAGCTGTTTAAACACAGACATCTGTAACTCTGAGTGTGTGAGGCAGCTGTGGAGACACTGGTGGGGTTCGCCAGCTTCTGATTTGGAATTATATCCAGCTCATTTACACAGTAGTGAAGAAATCTACGGAATCTCTATGGAATTCTGAGTTGTCGAGCAGACTAACTAGCATGCCAGTTCTGTTGTATTTCCGTCCCTCGGATGAGGCAGTAGCAGGGGATTGGCTGGAAAACAAAAACGATGTGCATTTCCTCAGCGTCCACTTGATGAGGGCTTTCACAAAACCCCAGGATCGTGGTGGCTACATATTTCACTTCTGGGACGCAATGAAAAATGTGGAAGCGGATTTCCACTTTAAAACTGTCTGAGGCTCAAATTAAGCTAGTAGACTCCATTTGGTAATTGGCTCAAAATGGCCTTGTAATCTGTTTTATACTTATACCCTCTCTAAATAATGCATTCCACTTTGACTGTCTATGACAATGTGGAGAGAGGTTTGACTTGGCTGGTTGACCCTCTCCACGTAGGTGACAGAATGGCCACAGAATGCTCAGGTGAAAGGATATTCCATTGCTTTTGTCTAATTAATGATCCGCGATGGAATACTGCCTACCGGGGAACAGAGAGAGCTAAGGGCTCAAACATACTGGCATCTACTGCCTGACATGACCTGTCTAGTCATAAGAAGCTCATGAGGCTTTTCAGTTTGGCACCTTACCCCCCACCCCTCTCTCTCTCTCTCTCTCCCTGCTCTAATGTTTGCATTTAAAATGCAAATGTTACTTAGTAAGTCCATGGACTCCCATTTCCCCACTCTCCCTAGCTCACAGTAACCGTGATAAGCAGGGCTAGAATATTGGCATGTTGTTCTATGTTCTAAGCATTCCTGGGTTAATTCTCAAGTGCACACGTACAGTGGGCAAATGGGCTGAGCGGAGGCCAGCTTTGCCGGCTTTGAGAGCTACTGAATGAGCAGAGGAAAAGTAAGAGATAAGGAGGAAGGTGTGCAGCAGTGGGTGTTCCCTCCCCTCCCCTCCCTACCCCCCTCCCCTGCCTCCTCTCCCCCCTGGCCTCTCGAAGGGGATCGGATGTTCTCAGCAGTTCCAAGCAAGCAAAGCTGGGGGCCGACAGACGGTCTGGCTCCAGTGTGGACCGGGCATAGACAAGCAGCCAGACATTCTGTCATGAGGTCCGCTTACACTGGGGTCAGCTAAACAAGCTTGTTGGTCCTAAACACACACACACACACACACACACACGCACACACACACACACACACACACACACACACACACACACACACACACACACACACACGTACACAAGTAGACACACACACACACACACAGCTCTCTTGATGCCTTAACCTGATACCCAGTACAACAGATGTTTACCTTCCTTTGTCTGTCCTGTCCACACAAGCATGATCGATGAAGAGAAATGGAAATTAAGCATGAATGATGACAAAAGATGTGGGTATTTTAAGGACTACCTAACCATGTGGCTGGGATTCTCCTGCTGCTCTGCACAGACTCTCTCTGTTCATTATGCCAGTATTTTAACACAGTTCTTATTCTGCTGAATACTGTACATTATCTTTGTCATACTGTGCATGTTTAGCATGATGAAATTAAAGATGAACTACCCAAACTATAGATATGATTCCTGTTTTAGCTTATGGCACATTAAAACTTTGACATTTGTGCCCAAACATGTGTTTCTGAATCTAAATGTTTTTGTTTGTTTGTTTTATCATATATATTTATTGTTTACTGTTCTATGCTTGCTCATACCCTGGATGGATGTCTTCATTTATATTTATGATATTGACAATTCAGCTGGAATTGCAAAATACTCAAATAATGTTATATTTGCTTATGTAGACAGCTAAAGAGAATATGATATATTCCATAATTATAATATATATATACATATGTATATAGATAGATAGATAGATACTTTATTGATCCCCAGGGGAAATTCAAGGTCATTCAGGTATATGATATATCATGTAGGCTACTTGCTCTATGATTAATTGAACATATATCAGACTGAAGTCTCTATAAAGGTGGCTTGGTGTCCTCTGATGAATGTATTTGAGAGTGTTGAAATGCTGCTCAGTGGGAAGAAGACCTTTTGAACAGAAGTGCATGCCACGAGGAATACCACGAATCCCAGTGACAGTGAATGATGAAGGTTTGCTGCCACCTTGTGGTGAAAATGAAGACGTCATGAAAGTCTGTTATAAAGTACTGTACTCAAGCAGGGGCACAGTCCAATCTAATGATAATAATAATACTTTGCTGCCAAATAGAAAACAGGAGCTAGTTAAAAACTTTAACTTATTTACTGGGGCGCAGCATTTCAATACTTGGCCACAGGCCCCAGTAAAAGGGGTCTAGTGAAGCCTCAAGTATGCGAATATGAACACTAATCAGACCAGAGCAGCCATGTGACACATTACTTACTTACTTACTAAAAGTAGATGTGTGACATAAAAGAGGGTTTCGTCTTTGAGTGGAAAGTGGAGTTTTCTAATGCTGGAAAAAAATCAGTGGCCCTATTATCATTAATAACCACAGTTTCAAATGAGTTTCCATACATCGGTGCAATGGAATTCTTTTCAAGCATCAGATAATGTCATTTATGAAAAAAATGTACTTTGACAGCAGTGGAAAATTCACAAACTGGTTCACAATGTGTGTTGAATGCATGGTGACTTGTGCTCTTGTCATTTAGAAGCATTTTTAAACTTTGAATCTTTGCTACTCAACATCTCCATTGAGGATTCTGCAGTGCCATAGGCCTACTTTACATTCACCATGGCAAATAATGTGTGTGATGTGTGATGCAGTTCTGCCCGAGGCCACAGGGGGTAGCAGAGTACAAGCTGTCAGGATCAGTGATATTGCTCTTGTATAGACTTTCCATTGCACTCTATCAGGAATTACAGTTTTTTTCAATCACTAACAAGCGTTTACCCATACTTCAGATACTTTTTCTAAACTCTTAACACAGACTCACACCTACAAAACACAATTGGCCAAACGGATCATTTTCTTCTCAAAAACACATTTTGTTAAATATATTACTAACACATATTTCTCTGCACACACTAACTTTACCAAAACACTGGAAATCTGACTCAAAATGAAATTATTCTGTCAAAGAATAACACTTGTTTTCACTTCACAAGGTACATGCAGTAAATCAAAGTACACCAGGTTTCAAAATACTGGCTATTGTATTGTTGACATTACAAAAACTGCATAGACTTTTATGTTTCAGTTTTACAGGTATTTGCATGCAATAATTACACTAAATTTCTTGGTTGGGAACTGTATGTCCACATGTTATGTTCACATTCAAAAGCATTCCAGTAAAAAGCAAATCAGTTTATTTTTCCCTTTACTGTTTACTACAGGAGGTACAGTAGAAATACTGTTTACAGTATGATAGAACAGAAAAAGTTTTACAGTATTGCTTACAGTGAACAAAATATCCATGACACACACAGGAGCATTCTGAACAAAAAAACAACAGCAAAAAGCCCAGATAAAAAGGGGGGAGCTAAAGCAAAGCACAAAATTACTGTATCTAATTTATGCGATCTTCAGGATCTTCAGGGTTAGGCCACATGTTTTCATCAACATCACATTGATTACATGGTCAATGATAGTGGCATGAATTTCATCACTGACAACAGTTCTTACAGCCTTTGGAATGCCACCACCATTCTTACACCTCTACCTTGCTCTTCTCCCTGGCCCTGCTCTTCTCACTGCTCCTGCATCTCTCACTGCTCCTGCACCTCTCACTGCATCTCTCACTGGGCTTGTTCTTCTCCCTGGGCCCCCTTGCTCTTACTCTTCCTCGTCCAGACATTACAGTGTTTGTCTTTTTCTGTTTCTGTTTCTAAAAACATCACTCCTCAAAGTCCTCCTTTTACTGTATAAGTGTCAATGTAATAGAAAAAAATAACCCCTGCCACTGAGTCTAAGCCAGACTGGAATCAGCTGTGGTTGGCCCAATTTACCCAACATAAATCAATTGTGTGTCAATTATTCAATTGTTTGTTTGTATTATCATCTGAGATATATTGTTTTTTGAACTGATATCATTGCAGAAGCAGAGGTTTTTATACTGTATCTAAGGTTTGGAATATTGTTTTTGCTATTGTGGGATGTTGTGTGTTAACATTCGTAAATACTCGCAAAAACAATCCATAATTTTTGTTGGGAGGTATAGCTTGTCTGTTAAGAAAATGAAAGCATTGAGGAAATTTGTTCACTGACTGCATATCGTGTGAAAACGTGTGAATGGTATGGCCACAAAAGACCGATGTTGTGCTAACTGTATTTAGAGTTTTGAAAATGTGACAACTGATTGGACCAAACGCTTGTTAGCGACTGAAAAAACTGTAAATGGTATTAACATTGAGCTTACCCTTACTGTGTACTTAAAGCTTTTTTGTAAAGTTCTATGCAAATAGGATTTTTCTAATCTTCCTACGGATGCTGAGTGACAATCAAATGAGTTGACGGTCATTAAAAATTAAGAGACCACTGCACCAACTCATTCGAATGTCACTCAGCAACCATAGGATGACATCAGAAAAATGTGCAGTGGTCTCTTAATTCTTTCCAGAGCTGTAAATGTCAATGCCATTCAATTCCTGATAGAGCGTTATTAGAGCGATATCGTTAATGATTGACTTCAGTCACACCTGGCAGGAGTATAATACAATTTTACCATAAATGGCTTTGTACACATTTAACGTTCACTGTGACAGGCATAGTCTAGCTCCAGTCATTTCTCTCAAAGCTTCCCCCATGACTAATGTTTGCAAACCCTCAACAACACAGTCAAGTGAACAATAGAGCAGTCACTTGAGCAGACTTTGCTCATCAGCGAGTATACTTTGCCTTGTGACTCATTTCTCAGTGTGTGAACACAACATGTCAAATTCTGAACAGGGTTTACCCAGTGAGTGATCCGGCTGACTAAAACTATCTCTTTGTGCTTGCTCACGTGTTTGGGTTGAGATCCTGTGGACTTAAGAGGGAGACCTCTCTCTCTGACATAACACTCATGTTTTAGTCACAGGGTGCTAGACTGAACTCCACCGGAAATGAGCAAGCAGACTGCACAACACAAATGGCTATATGAAGGTGTTTGCTTGCAGTTTTTTTTTTTTTTCACACCTAGCTCCTCTGCCACTGTGGGCCTCCTCAGACATGGGTGAGACAGAGGACTCACCTCAGAGTTTTTATTTATTTTGTTCACTGGCAGAATTTGGACCAGCTAATATATCCCCTTTTTGTGAGTGCCGGGGGGAGGAGGGGGAGTTTGGACTGCTTGTGCACAGGGAAGTGAACACTGTGTACTACTCTTGAATCTGTCAAGAGCTTGCTGAGATGTTGATGGGTTTCGATGGAGGAAAACATCACACACACACACACACACACACACACACAACTTACTCTAAGCGGGTATGTTGCAAAGGTATGTTGCAAAATAAGTCTGATGAATGTTGCCAAGTAGCTCTCAACACTCCTGCCAAGCACTGCCGTGTAAAAAAAAAACACCTTGTGGAGCCTTTGAGTTCCCTTGAAGCTGTATAAGCATGCGGCCTGTTGAAGTTCCTCTCTGACAAAATACATTGCTTGGATTGGCCTGGTGTCAACTCTAACATGTTTGTAGCGATTCATTATTTGTCTAAGGTGCACAAGAAGTTCAACAACATTCTGTGTTCTTTGGGGTGTTTGTCAAAGGTAATACAGAACACTTGACCATCAGGGGAGCAAAAATCTCTGTGTAGTCCTGAACAATTGAAAATCCAATAGTAGTCTCATGCCCAACCTGCAGGGGCCCATGTTAAGACTTCACACAGATCACACAAATAAAAGTCAGTTAATTAAACGAAATAAAAGAGAACAACAAGGCCTAAATGATGCTGTAATCAAATAGGCTGATTGGATTGAAATAGCGCATGCCCCTGGAAGCAGCTAAAATAGTTGATCCTACAGTAGGAGCTCGATCACAGCTGTGCCACATATCTTGCAGGACTTTATCAGGTTAGCAACTGTATCATGTTCTTAGCTTATCGCAGTGGCCCACACAAGGCCCTTATTTGTGTGGTACCCGACCCCGGTGCTCCTCTGGGAGAACAGCTGAGCTCACTTGCCCCCTCCGCCTGCAGCCTCTGCCTCCACGGGTCCCCAGTGTCCCAGAGC
The DNA here is from genome assembly GCF_018492685.1 of Alosa sapidissima. Classification (NCBI taxonomy): domain Eukaryota; kingdom Metazoa; phylum Chordata; class Actinopteri; order Clupeiformes; family Clupeidae; genus Alosa; species Alosa sapidissima. The sequence continues at coordinate 16,076,842 of NC_055970.1, read as the reverse complement.
TCACAATGCCACCATCATCCATCGGATTGTGCATGGTCATTTCCTATTCATCCAGCCGTCACGCCTTTTGTCCAGGGAGGTTCTTCACACAACCACCCCCCCCCCCCCCCCCCCCCCCCCCCACACACACACATACACACACACAATCCCCCTCTCTCTCCTCTCAGTCCTGTCTGCTGTAGTCCATATGCCCTCCCAGCCCCCACCTCCGGCCGCACTCAAAACCAGCTGTCCTGTGCTGGCTGTCCAGTCCCACAGGGAGTTAACAGGTGCCAGACCACTACTGGGCTGTGCAGAGAGCACTGGGTTTGCTCCCTATCCTTCCTCCCCTCTATCCATCCCACCATTCATCCATCCATCCATCCAGTACATCCACCCAGTGCCTAGTGTACAAATAGGTGCAAAGTTGTGTGTGTGTGTGTGTGTGTGTGGGGGGGGGGGGGGGGGGGGGGGGTTGTGGACAAAAGGCGTGACGGCTGGATGAATGGGAAATGACCATGGGGGGGAGCGGGGGGTTGTATGATGAAAACACATGACAATATCATATGGAATATTAATTTCTATTAAATACATACAACAAAATTCGACTTATATTTACAATTGAAATAAACATTTTGTTGTTGTGCATGAGACAACTGTTGCAAGGTGCCATGACAATGACATCTGTATCTTTCAAAAATAGATGGGAGAAGAGGTAGAGCACTCCATGCAGAGCTGTAAAGTTTATACATTACTTGTGCCAGGAGCACACTGTTTTATCGGTAACGTAACGTCAGTGTTGTGGAAAAGATATCAGGCTCTCGTGAATACATAACCAAGAAATCATCTATGTTGGAATACCCACCCCTCCAAAAGCCCCATAGGAAAATGAATGGGGATTTTCTGCACTGCAAGTAGATCTTCTGGGCTGAACAAGGCTGAATCTCCCCAGCATAGTTTGTTGTGTTTGTGTGAAACATTCAGGCAAGCTAGGACAGGTTGCATGTTTGCTGCCCCCCCCCCCCCCCCCCCCCACACACACACACACACTAAATAAAGCACCATCTACCAATTGGGGACTGAAGAGTATCAGATGGACACCCTGCATTCTTGGATGCGAGTCGAGTCTCCATCCTGACACACACACACACACACACACACACACTATCACATAAATATGAAAAACTAATAGATCTGGACAAGGAGAGGACACATGACAGCATTAGGGCATTAGTATGATTGGTTACTTTATTAAATCATCTTCATCATTTGTAATGATGTCTTGTCTAGGTGTAGTTAGGTTATTTTATTACTTTGTTCACTGGCAGAGAAAACATACAAGGGGCCCCTTGGTTTTTATTGCCCCCTCCCCCAAAATTGTCTAATCCACTGAATGACTATGGAAAAGAGTTTAGACTCTCTCCCTAACATTACAAACTGAGTCTGTGGTTCTTTCTTCCCCTATAGGTTTCACCAAGATTACACCTTTTGCTTTGCGCAATGGTGAAAACTAATATAGAATATTTTGTCCAACTCGGACCTTTTGTTTTGATCAGTGCCAAACTAGGCTACCAACAGAAAAAGTATAGGCTCAAAATTTCCTTCCAATATGAAGTCACATCTTTCTGAGCATTATCAAAAGTTTCATATTACTATCTCAGCTGATACAACAATCATTGTTTATAGCTGACAGTAGGTCGTTTTGGCCACAGAGCCTTTGCTTGGTATGCGGAGAGACTGTGGAGAGCTGTATTTGCATTTGAGGCCGACTCCTACAAATGTCTATGCGGTGCCTCGTCGCATTGGCGGAGGATTCAAAAGAAAACTCCTGTCTTTTTGTAGGCCTATCACAATAATTCATGCAAAAAATATTACATTAGATCAAATGTGTGAACGTATAATGTCCTAATAATAAGTGTTTACGCCCATACTAGACGCATGATATGATAAAGAACAGGAAGAGGAACTATATTTCTTTGCGGATTGATACAAATTTTTGGCTCGCTGAATGTCTGCGCGCTGGATTGGACAGAGTTGTAGTGAGGAGAACTAGACCGTGATCTCGCTTGAGTTGCCCAGCCGTGCGCTACAATTTTAAACGATAAAACATTTTCATTCCGTATTTGCATACGCATACACCTGTTATGCTAAGTCGTTTTCAGCCTTTTATCTCTTTTTCGGACTATTTCCTGGATTTGGATTTGGAATAGCGTGGACATTTAGTTTATGTTACATATAATTATTGGAGGGTTTAACTCCGAAGGACCACTCCAGTCAAAATGTCAATTTTACCTTTTACACCTCCGATTGTGAAAAGACTTTTGGGTTGGAAAAAGGGAGAGCAGAATGGGCAGGAGGAGAAGTGGTGCGAAAAGGCTGTGAAGAGTCTTGTGAAGAAACTGAAGAAGACGGGACAGCTGGACGAACTGGAGACTGCCATCACAACACAGAACATCAACACCAAGTGCATCACCATACCGAGGTAGCTATCAACACTGCTAGTACCTCAGTAATGTTGCATGTGGCGTTGACCTTTGCATGCCAGCTAAACCAGTTCATATTAATATGCCCTGATCACTCAACAGGGTTTATCCTGTTGCAGTAAACTCAGCGTGCACAGCATTGTGACTGTATGGTGTAGCGTGCTGTCTATTGCATGCAGCTAGTCCATGCCACGTAGCTCCGTGATTTACTTTCAGCTGTCTTCTGTGCTGCAAGTGGCGCTCGTCAACAGTGGTGCAGGTGTTAATATCAAATTGTGAAAAATACAATTGGTTGAAAGGCCCAACCAGTGTTAGCATGTCTGGCTAAGTTCATAGTGGAACCTGTCTAAGTGGTCTATAGGCCCCTTCCATCCTACCAACCAGGCCCCCTAACATTCCATCCGACCAATAAGTTACTCTTCCGGTTTTAGTACATGCAATATTGATTTTTCTCAACTTTGAGAATTGTTTCATTGAATTTCAAATGCACTGACAAAGTTATTGCACCAATAGTAGTGAAATGTTACATAACACAATCTCTTGCACACTCTTGCCAACCTATAGCAACCTATTCCACTAATTCAGCATTCAGTCTTGGTAGGTCTACCCCTTGCACATTTTAGAGATTCAATGACGTGTATTTTACGAGTGCTGTGTTTTATAGGTTTGTTATGACATCCTAATAACCCATGCAGATCAGCCTGTGTATCAACTAAGCCTTTTATTTGCAACAGCAGGATTCCTAATATCATACTTTAAGTGTCCTAACTTTACCCAGTGTTCTAAAGGGCTGTCACAGGTGGCCCTATTGGTCTGGCTTTAGGCTACTGCATCTCATTTCCGCTGTGGTGTCACCATCTTGGACACATGACGCATCCTGACCACATGGGCTTATGATCAGCTTAGACTGAATGCTCACCTGAACTTGACCTAGAATTCATCCAGCTTTCCTAAGCAGCTGCAGAGTCGTCGTCCTTTGTTTTGAATTGGGTTCTGGTCACAATGTGTTGTTGGCTTAAACTTGAAACAGGTGCACAGATGACTGTGTCAGATGAGAACGGATATGCCTCTCCATTCCCATAGCTTTACTGTTTCTTTTTTTTTTCCAGGAAGGTTGAGTTAAACAGGCTTCTTTTGCCATAGTGTTTTTGGTGGATGTCTTTGATTTTGGGTATTTGAAATGATTGATAATCATTAATTGTAAAGATACCCCCCCCCCCTCCAAAAAACAAACAAAATACACAACCTTGGTCATGACCTGCAAACTTGACTATGTCTTGGTGTAGGTGGCAGTAAACTTGAAGAAGGGGTAATCTAAGCAGCCAGCATAAAAAGTTGATACACTTTGAAGAACACCTTTGTAGTCTTTCTTCCTCCCTTTTTTTCTTTCTTTCTTTCTTTCTTTCTTCCTTGAACTTTCTTTCATTCTTTCATGTCAATCTTTCGTTTCTGTCTCTCATTCCATTCTTCCCTTCCTACCATCTTCCCATCCTCCTGTCCTTCTGTCTTGACGAAGCCAGCAAACGTAGCGCAACCTCTTGTACCTGCTGGAGGGTAGGGTTTGCACTTGAGCTGACCTCACTGTGATGTTCCCCCTGCATCTGGACGGCAGCCAGAGCCGGGACCCAGGCCTGTTCTCACTTGCAGGCTGGAAACTTCTCAGGACTTGGAGCTGGGGCTGGGGCTGGGGCTGGCCTAGCCTAGCTGTTGAGCCAGAGAGAGAGGGAGAGAAGGAGGGAGGGATAGAGAGAAAGTGAGAGAGTGACAGAGAGGGAGAAAGAAAGAAAGAAAAAGAGAGAAAGTGTGTGTGTGTGAGAGAGAGAGAGAGAAAGAGAGAGAGAGGGGAAAGTGTGAGGTGTTGGGTGCAGACCTGGCAGAAGTCAAGATGATCTGAAAATTCCTGGATTCAGAGCAAAGAAGTTGTTTTTTTATTTGGAACAGTTGTCAGCCAGGTTTGTAGGATTTCAACAGGAGACATATAGACAATTAGTTTCTCTGACATCCGTTGGACACTCTACACAAAACAGACATTTCTGTGGGGACTGGGGACATTCTCTTTGTGTCTCTATCTGCTATTGACACATCTTTAATTAAAGACCTTTAAAGGTATAACAAATAAATCAATCTAGCAGCAAGATTTAACATGTACCCAATAAATGTCTGATGTACACAAATTTTCTACCTCTGTCTAATAAATGAACATTAAATGTCTAATGTTCACAGATGTTTTATAAAATGTGTGCTCAACCATTTGTGGAATGCATTGAGATATTACATCATTCAACAAGCATTGAACTTTAAGGGAAGTATTACTACATAAATACTACTACATGCTATCTGTATCCTGCATAAAACTCAGTCCCTGGTATGATTAATAGGTCTAGTAGCCATATGTTGTTTAGCCTGATCATCTGACAAGCTCCAAGGATTGTAGATGCAGAAGAGAGAGAACAGAAGACAGAAGGGTGTAATTTGATGATCTACACTAGCTGTCAACATCTCATGGATTCTTTGCATTAACATGGTATAGTAAGCAGAAGGAGGTTAGAGGTAAGCCGCCCTAAGGGGAAAGGCTCAATCGATTGTTCTCCCCTAATGTTTGTAAAGGGATCTCTCCTCCGTGCATCCCTCCTGCATCACACACACACACACACACACACACACACACACACACACACACACACCCCACTGCTTCTTCCGCCACCCATAATGACATCGACGGGCGGCCCAGACATCCTGTCCTCTGGAGGAGAAAAACAGCCTGTCAGAGGAAGTCTGCCGTCGGCCCAGCCCTGCCTGCACACACACACACACACACACACACACACACACACCTCTCACTCCGCAGCGACACCCAGGGCACGGGGCCAAGTGTAAGCATGAGAGGAGAGTCCCTCAGAGGCGTGCGTGCCAGCAGAAGTACCCGCCACCAGCCACCCACGGTCCTCCCGCCGCACCCTCGGATCGGATGAGGTGCCAAGCGTCTGGCTACTCTGTCACTCAGGTATCTCCGAGACGCGGCGAGTCGAGTCTGCCCGGCACGTCTCGTCCTGTCTCATCTGGGCCTGAGAGGGAGGGCCGGCTGAGCCGGGAGCCCGACAGACATCCGGAAACTGGATCTGCTTTTTTCAGAGCGGGGCTTTTTCTGTGATATGGGGTGTCCAGTGTCCCCGCCCGGGTTTCATTGATGTCACACACTCGTGCTGCTGTTGGCCCGCCGTGTCTAAGCCGCGCGGCTTTCTCTAAGGTAGCTGGGGTTCAGTGGGTGGCATACGGACTGCAGGGCATACGAGGGCACAGTGACACAGTGGTGTTAGTGTGGGAAGTCTCGTAAAGTCCCCCAGATTAGCCGCACGTTGCCCTCATATAGACGCTGGTGGCTCGGATTGTTGTGAGTGAACTCTTTGTGAGCATGTTTTATTTCTTTGCAGTGTGCTTAAACTGACTATTAACGGTCAGTTATACTGACTGCTAAGTTTGTGATTGTTTGTGATTGTGTGATGTGTCTACAAGTCAGTGTGCAGTGGTAGTAATGTGTGTGTGTGTGTGTGTGTGTGTGTGTTTTCTGTGCTCCCATGTGTATTTGTGTGCGTGTGTTAATGTTTGCTCGTGTGTGAGCGTATCTGTTGACATTTATGTATGCCATGCCGGCGGCTCAGTCAGGAGAGGAGGAGAGGCTCGACTGCCTAGCATGGCATGCCTGTGGTAAGAGCGTGCCCCCAGGCCCCCTGCACTCTCGCTTGCTTTCCCTCACGGCTCTGTGTGTGTGTGTGTGTGTGTGTACACAGGGTGCTAGGCGTGGTTTCTCCACTTACTGGAATGTGTGTGTCCCGGGGCCCCCAGGGCAGAGCGAGATGGGTTTTTGGCGAGGGCTGATATTTGGTTTGCGACTCCTGCGGAGGGGTTGAGAGGTCAAGGAGCCGCACCGCCGGCGCGCTAGACCAGAGATCCTCTCCTCAGCTGGCGATAATGGGCACTCTGTGCTGACAGACAACAAGGTGGCTTTGTGCCACGTCGCTCCGTCAACCCCCGCGCTACGTCAGCGCGAGTCCCTCTGACGTCCTTACTGTAGCAGCGATGGAGTGAAGAGGCGTGACTCACGCCCTGTTGTTTAGGAAAGAGAGAGGCGTTTGGGTTCACAGACAGACTCGTGCCAGAGCATGGGCGTAGAGGTTGAGTAAACATCTGGACATGGCTCAGCAGCGCTCCCACAGCCTCATCACCAAAGGCTGTACGTCCATCTCAAAGCAGCACACTGTCCTGGATGGTGTTTCCCAAAACCATAGTTGCTAACTAAGTTAGCAACTTTGTTGGTTGCAATGCAATTTCCCATTGCTAGGTTAGCAACTATGGATTTGGGAAATGCCCTGGCGGTGTTTCCCAAAAGCACTGACCTGTTAGGACCATGGTAACATAAAGAGAGAGATAGCATGAAAAGTGTCAATCTCTTTAGCTTCTGTAGTGTTGTGCTCCTAATGTTACTATGGTAACAGTGCTAAGTGAGCTGTTTAAGCTAAGCGGCGAGCCTTGGATCTTATTTTTCTCTCGAGGAACAGATGACATTTAATAGTGATGTGATGTCTGCCAGGATGCTCTGTTTGGTCCATGGGACGTCAGGTTTGGCTGCTGTGGCTGTTTGTGCAGAGCGGCTGCCTGCTCCTTGCGTTCTGGCCAAGCTGCCCAGGCTGGTAGTTACGCCAGCGCTCGGTAATAGGGCTCTTCTTTCAGCCTTTGTCTCAGCTAAAGGTTTGGACTCGGGGCCCAATTGTGCGCGTAGCCTGTAGGCACAGGACTGGTGGACTGGACTCTCCCGCCCACTCTGCAGTATTTAGTGGGCCCTCTCGGCTCCGCTGACTCGCCCTCGGCCAGTTAGCTCACCTGTGGATCATAAGCAGAGTCCCTGATGTTTACTCGTCGACGGCCTGATGGCTTTAGCAGAGGGAGGGGGGGGGGGCCTTGGTGCTCAGCTCAGCACAGTGCAGACAGACAAGGAAGCGCTGCTATTTTAGGAGGGCTTCATTCATCGCATAGATCATCCTTGGAGATGCGTAAATCGTTCTTGGAGAGACAAATTTGTCTGTCTGCCTGTTTCTCTCTCTCTCTTTCTCAAGTGGCGAGAGAGCAAGCGAGAAGTTGCTGAGTGATTGCGCCAACTCTGGCGAGGAGAGGAGAGCTTAGCGTCTAATTGGCTGAAATTGGAGGGTTTTTTTTACTTGGGAAACACATACACACACACACACACACACACACACACTATGGGATGACGTCACAAAAACAAGTCATTCCATCACGCCCTGCACTCAGCAGGGAGGTGTGTGTATGGGGGGGTTGTGGCTTGTGGCCATGCATGAAGAGGGTGTCGTCTGGGAGTGTGTGTTGAAGGGGGTGATCTGGGAGGGGGGTTAGTTGAGCTCCACACAGACAGTCTGTCATTGCTACTTCCTTTGTCCTACCCCCCCCCCCCACACACACACAGCCTAACACCCTCCCCATGCTACTCTACCGCATTCACATCAGGGGTGTCATTCAGTAGTCCAGCGAGCTCTTTCTCCAGCTATAATTAGTCCCTTTCACACTGCACTCTTGCACAAATAGACTCAAGGCCTGGACTGGTTACTCTGCTGAAAGCAAACTGACCTCTGCAGTGCTCCATGGCGTTAAAACTGGCTGAAAATGAATCCACAACAGGGGTTTTGTTCGAAAGTTCCTTCATAACAGACCAGTACCAGGATTACTTTTTTGTCATATTTAACTTTGTGAAGATGCTGAAGTTGTCTCAGACCATAGATCATCACTAATTTTGATGTGGTAGTTTGAGAGGAAGAAGAACACTTCCCAGCCCAAAAGTTGAGAGGAGTTACATGTGCATGGAAGTGTGTTTGTGTTAGTGTATGTTAGAGAAAGCGTGTGCCACTGTCAGTGTGTGAGTGTGTGATGCTAGAGGGCCACTGCTCAGACGAGCACAGTATGCGGCCTCCACGTATTTGTGTTTCTCCTGAGATTAGAGCAGTCCAGCCTGGCTAGACACACACACACACACACACACACACACACACACACATATGGACAGACAAAACAGCCCCCAAACTGAAGCCCTCTCCCCCAAATCTCCTCTTGCTCCCCCTAAACCCGCCCAACAGGCTGCAGTGTGAGTGGGGGTTGGGCATTAAAGAGCATGCACAGACACACACACACACACACTCCCCTCCCCGTCCCTCCGCACGCCCCCGCAGGCTCTGGACGTGGGGGTGGAGTAGTGAGGGGGGGAGGGGGTCGTGCAGTCTGGCGGTCAGCCCCCTGTTTGCCAGTGGAGCCAATGGATGGATCATTCACCCAGTTTTCTCCTTTCTTTTACTATCAGCCCAACAAATCAATACCGATTCTCCACAATCCCTCTCCGCATCGTCTCCGTCGTAGCGTCTGCCAGCTCCAGAGAGCAGGGAAGTGTGTGTGAGGCTGAGGCCTGCTCTGGAGCTTGTTTGCTGTCCCCCAAGTTATTCCACTGTCAGCTCAATCAGTAAAGTGAACTTCCTCACCCCCTGTACTGCTTTAAGGGTAGCAGAAGGAGAGGAGGTTGTCTTTAGCTATATCTGTCATCATCCACACTAAAAGTCTGCACAAAAGTCATTCTCTGAGTCAGTACTGGGTGGGATGAGGAGAAATTCATTGTTATATGAAGTCACTGGTTCAATTTATTCTAGTGAATATTTAGCTTTTTGTATGGTTCTAAAATGTGGGTGCATGTGTTTGACTGTTCATTCACGTGTGCATATCCCATGCCTTATATGTGCATATATGTCAGCTTTACAGCCGGGAGGCATGGGCACACATGCCAACATTTCAGCACTTAAGCGGCGTCTCGTGGCCTAGATTAGCCAAAGTCATTTTCAGGAGACCCTCACTTCAGCGTCTGTATCCTTTTTCATGTCTGGCTTCATGCATGCACAGACACACACACAAACGAACACACACACACACAAACGAACACATACACACACACACACACACACACACACACACATACACACACACACACACACACACACACACACACACACACCTACACACACACACACACACACACACACACGCACACACACACACACACACAAGCATACAAGCATACACACACACACACACACACACACACACATATACACTCACACACACACACACACACACACGGTCACGTGCTGGCGTAGAGTGACCGGGCCGTGCTCTCTGCCAGCCACTGATGCATATTTCAGGTGCTCCCGTGTCCCAGACGCGCCCGATGCATATTTAACCACGTCTGCTCCCGCCGGCAGCATCGGCTAGCCGCCGCCTTCGTTTCACCTCACCCCAGCTCCGCAGCGCTGCTGTGGCCCTGAGAGCTGACCGGGGAGTGAACGAGAGGCGAGGGGAGTGACCACCGCCGGCCACACAGTCCAGGAGAGGTCAGACTCCTGTCCAGGTCGGCTCTAAATAAAACATTCGGCTTTGAACTCCGCCCAGTAACGAATAGCGCATTCTCACACCCTTCCACTACTGGGGCACTGCGCTGACCTGGTCTGGAGCAGTGACCTCACCGCAGAAGAGATCTATGTTTGTAATCAGCTTGATTGCGCTAGCTTACTTCTGAGGGGAAAAGATGAACTGAAGTGCAGATGGTGTGTTTTTGGTTTTCAGTAGAGCTGCTGCACACGTGACCTACATGAAAGCACAGTTCATTTGCATCTCTCATGCAGACGTACACTCTAAAAGCCCCGTGGAAGCAGAACATGTTTCCCCTGGTCTCCGGACGCCGTGTGCGACGTGGTGCGGTGGGGCTAGCCCTGCCCGCTGCCCTTGGCGGGCCCTGCTAGAGAAGGAGATCAGGGGCTCACTCACAGACGCCATTAACCTTAATTTGTTGATGGTGAAGCGCTGATGTGTGAAGCTGGAGGAAATGGCATGCTTTTTACGGGTAGCCACACCTCCAGCACTTCCTCCTCCTCCTGTGCTTGTGTGTATGTGTGTGTTTGTGGGTGTGTGTTTGTGCGTGTGTGTGTTTTTTGTGCGTGCGTGTGTGTTTGTGGTTGCATTTGTAGGTGTGTGAATGCACATTGTCAGCAAGCAGAATAGGCCTGTGCGAAGAGCCTTTTGCTATGGGCTGTGGATTATTACATATGAGGCTGGTTGGGAGAGGCTGAACCCCTGGTGTTACATAATTGGTTTCTAATGGTGCTTTATATTTTGGAGATTTACTATTCCTCAGCTGGCCCTGTCTACCCTGTCATTCCTTTTCTCTCTCTCTCTCTCTCTCTCTCTCTCTCACACACACACACACACACACAGCTGGCCCTGTCTCCCCCTGTCATTCTTTCTCTCTCTCATTCTCTCTGTTATGCTTTGGCTCATTCAGTGTCATACACACACACACACACGCACACATTCTCTCTCTCTCTCTCTCTCACACACACACACACACACACACACACACACACACACACACACACACACACACTCTTATCTCTCTCTCTCTCTCACACACACACACACACACACTCTCTCTCTCACACACACGCACACACACTCAGAACTTCTGTTTTTTACATCACTGTTAATTATATTTTTTCTCTCCCCGTCCTTGCCTCTGCACTGCTTGGGAAGTGAGTGGTGCTGTTGTATGGAATGAGAAGCCCACTGCAGACCTTGTGGACTGCCAGAAGCAGAGGCAAAGCTCTAGCCTCTGTGTTCACACACACACACACACACACACCAGAGCAATGGGTTCGGAGCTCACACACGTCACCCCCGCACGCACACACTCACACACACACACACATACACCAGGCGCTGGCTGCTGGACTGGCTGGCTGTTGTTTTGGTTCTGCTGGGCACTTTACTGCTTACTGATTGACAGGCTTTATAAATCTCTCACGACCAGTGTGGACGGAGCTGATTGTTAGGCTATCCCATAGACGATGATTTGCTTGAAGCCAAGTGTGTATGTGTGTATGTGTGTGTGTGTGTGTGTGTGCGTGTGTGCATGCGTGTGTGGGTGCGTGTGTGGGTGCGTGTGTGTGTGTGCATGCGTGTGTGCGTGTTCGTGTGTGCGTGTGTGTGTGTGTGTGTTGGGCTGGGTGTAGTGAGGTTGTGGCCTGCGTCCAGCAGAGCTAGGGTGTGTTGACTGTGTGTGGCAGCGTGACTTCCTCCTTGCGGTTGTCATAAACATTTGTAGCAGTTGCTCCTGCCGCTGCACTCAGCTTCTCTCAATGAGTTAGGAAAGCGGCATTTTGTTGGAAACAAATAGCACACACACCACTTGCGTTTGTTTACACCAGGCTCCTTTTCTGGGTTTATGAGCCGCCTTTCTGTGTTTGGCTGTGCGGAGAATGTGACAAACACGGTTATTTTGAACCGGTCGTAAAGCTGTCTGTGGCCGCCTGGATCTGGAAATGTTCTTCCATCTTTGGACGGGCCGCGTCTCAGAGGAAGTGGAAAAAGGGGGAATGTAGAAAGAGCAGGAGGGAGCGGGACCTGAAACAGTAGACTCTCAGTCGCCCGTCACTCCTGAAGAGACTCTCTGCAGGACCATCAGTAGCAGAACCTGACACAGTAAACTCTCAGTAGCCCGTCACTATGCTATGCAGGAACATCACCGGAAACAGTAGATGACCAGCCAGTTACTCATTTGGAGACTCTCTCTGTGTACAGAAGCATCACCTGAAATAGCAGCCTGTCAGTGGCACTCTGTCATAGTCTCTGTATGTTCATTTTCTTCATCTTGTGTCTCATATTTCTTTTTTCTTTTTGTCTGGTCGTGTGTCGCCCCCCTGTGTGTCTCTCTCTCTCTCTCTCTCTCTTTCCATTGTTTCCATGTCTTTCTGTCTGTCTGTCTGTCTCTCTCTCGCTCTTTCCATTATTTCCATCTTTCTGTCTCTCTCTGTCTCTTATTCTTCTCACTATTTCACTAATAATTCCTTAACTGGTCTGTTGTCCGTTAACTGGTCTGTTGCTCCCTGTCCGTTTCTAACGGTCCCCTGTGTGGTGTCTCTCTACCCTCCCCCCTGCAGGTCTCTGGATGGCCGTCTGCAGGTGTCCCACAGGAAGGGTCTTCCCCACGTCATCTACTGCCGACTGTGGCGCTGGCCCGACCTGCAGTCGCACCACGAGCTGCGCGCCATCGACCTGTGCGAGTTCGCCTTCCACATGAAGAAGGACGAGGTGTGCGTCAACCCCTACCACTACCAGCGCGTGGAGACACCGGGTGAGTGAGTGAGCGCGCACACACACACACACACACACAAACACGCACAGCTCACCTGCCAGCGCTGTACCAGGGGACAGGATACTAAAGTGCATTCGTTTAATGCCCTGGCATGTAGGAGAAGTGGGTTGTGTTTTGGTTGCTCTGTGGTTGTGTGGGTTGTTGCCCCAACTCGCTTCTGCTCTGATTTATTGCTCTGCACCCGAGGGTATCATGCAAAGAGGATTATCTCTGTTTAGCCTACATGTGTTGTTTTCATTTGTTGAGTACTGTGCCCATTCACAGGGGGCTGCCCATGGCCAGTGAGGCAAGTGAGCAAGCGCTGGGGTTTGTGGGTAATTTTTGTACAGGCCAGTGCCAGTTGTGGCTGACATAAAAGTGTGTGTTGTGTTATTGATGTCATGTTGTTTATGTGTGTCTGTGTGTGTGTGTGTGTGTGTGTGTGTGTGTGTGTGTGTGTGTGTGTGTGTGTGTGTGTGTGTCTGTCTCCCTACAGTACTGCCCCCGGTGCTGGTGCCCCGGCACACGGAAATCCCGGCCGAGTTTCCCCCGCTGGATGACTACATCCACTCCATCCCAGAGAACACCAACTTCCCCGCCGGCATCGAGCCGCAGAGCAACTACATCGCAGGTCAGAGCCCACGGACAGAGAGAGAGAGAGAGAGAGAGAGAGAGAGAGAGAGAGAGAGAGAGAGAAACAGAACCAGTAAAGGAGTCAGTGCCCTCTGAGACATTCAGACCTAGACAGACAGACAGACAGCTCTTACCTCCGGCTCAGAGCTTGACAGACAGACAGACAGATAGGTCTTACCTCAGTCCTCCAGCCTCCATGCTCCTGCTGTTCTGAGCCGCCACCACTGTCTGTCAGAGCCAAGAGGTCCAGGCTGTGTGAAATGCACACACTGTCTCAGTCCAGCCACACACACACACACACACACACACACAGTCTCAGTCCGGCCACACACACACACACACTGTCTCAGTCCGGCCACAAACACACACACACACACACATAGTCTATGTCCAGCCCCAGCCCCAGCCCCCCCCCCACACAGCAGCTCTCAGGAGGACACCGTACTCTTCACACCCGCATCTCCCCACCCACTGCATCCTGGCATGTGTATGATGAAATGGAAGACCATATGTTACACACCGCAACATTGCACTGTGAAACATCTGCTGTTAGCATAGTGCTATAAATGTGTGTTTGCTATATGCAACTATATGCAATATGCATATGTTTCTCAGGCTTGAGTGGCTTTATGCTCTGCAGATTTAGAGACTCTGAATGCCCCAGACTGGGCGCTGTGAGTGAGATTTGTGCATGAGTTTAACGGCCCCTCCCCCGTGCTTTAGAGACCCCTCCGCCTGGCTACATCAGTGAGGACGGGGAGACCAGTGACCATCCGATGAGCCACAGTATGGACACAGGTAAGTGTAACCTGCGTTGGGTTGACCACTACGGCTACGCACTGCTTTTGCCCGGATTCGAACCCGCAACTTGCAGCACCTCAGATTAGGACGCGAGTGTGCTACAGTGAGCTAAAACCCATGGCATTGCTTACTAGCATGTCTCTTAAGGGGTTTGGAGGGAGGTTTATGTACATACACAGCTAGTACCAACTGGCTATTGTTACATAAGCACACCTGTGGCTCCAGGACTCCTACCTGGATGCTTTATGCTCTAAGGTACTCTGGGGTGCGTTTCCCAAAACCATAGTTGCTAACTAAGTTAGCAACTTTGTTTGTTGCAATGCAATTTCCTATTGCCAACCAACTAAGTTGCTAACAGCATAGGAACATGTCCTAGGACGCAGTAGAACATAGACAAACAAACAACAAACAAACAAACAAACAGCATAGGAACATGTCCTAGGACGCAGTAGAACACAGACAAACAAACAACAAACAAACAAACAACATAGGAACATAGGACGCAGTAGAACACAAAGTAACTATTGAGAATAATGAAAAGCCAAACTTGAGTAACGTTGAATTGTGTTTTGTTTTGTTGCAGGCTCACCGAACCTTTCACCAAGTCCAGTGTCTCCAACGCACAGTAACTTAGGTGAGCTGCTGCTGAGTCTCTGTGTGTGTGTGTGTGTGTGTGTGTGTGTATGTGTGTTCTTCAAATGGACATGTGAGAAATGGTTGGATTGAGTAGTGTATTGTTAGCTTTCGTATTGAGCCTCTCGAAGGCAGGAACGTCTGTCCATATGCGTCTGTTTGAGTGTGTGTGTGTGTGTGTGTGTGTGTGTGTGTGTGTGTGTGTGTGTGTGTGTGTGTGTCTGTGCTTTCACACATGTGTAAGAGAATGTATTTTGGCAAGCGGATGAGGTCTATGTTCCTCCTCTTTTGGAAGCCGTGTGGATAGCACAGAGGAAGCATTCAGTCAATGAACCTTTTGTCTTTTGTCCATCCACCCACACACACACATACACACACACCCACACACATACAAACACACACACACACACACACATCTGATCTCATTGTGGCACCGAGATAAAGGCCTCCTCCACTTACACTAATAATAATATCCTGTTGATTAGCGTCGGCCTCCGAAAAATCACTGGGGTGTCTAGAGGGCCTCTAAGCCGCTGCTGAAACAACAAACAGGCGACTTCCCAAGGAGGAGGAGAGGCTTCAAAGATGGCCATTGAGTGCTGAATCAGTCAGGCCATTTTTAAAGGCAATTACAGGAACTGCACTGCTGTTTATGGAAGCTGGGCTGGAAGCCTGTAATTTGCCCTCACTGCTCGCTGCCGCTGCTTGGTGCTGTTGGGGTCCAAGAGATGGCAGCGTTTCCAGTGGTGCCTGGTTTCTGTTTCTGGGAATCGACGTTAAACATTGACATCATTGTGTCATTTCCCTTCTCTTATCCTCCCTCTTCTCTCTCTCTCTCTCTCTCTCTCTCTCTCTCTCTCTCTCTCTCTCTCTCTCTCTCTCTCTCTCTCTCTCTCTCTCACTTTCACTGTTATTTTTCCCTCTCTGCTGTTTTTGTCTTGATCGCTGCCTGTGTCTCCCCTGGGTTGGGCGTCTCAGACCTGCAGCCAGTGACGTACTATGAGACCTTCCACGCCTCTGACCCTGACCCTGTGTGGTTGGTGTGTGTGTGTGTGTGTGTGTGTGTGTGTGTGTGTGTGTGTGTGTCTGTGTGTCTGTGTGTCTGTGTGTACTGTGGTACCTGTGGTTCTGTGAGTCTGCCTAAAGCTGAAACAACACGTGGGCGAGACCTTCCACGAGACCTAACCTGACTGTGTATGTGTGTGTGTGTGTGTGTGTGTTTGTGTGTGTGTGTAGACCTGCAGCCGGTGATGTACTGCGAGACCTTTCGCGCCTCTGACCCTGTGTGTTTGGTGTGTGTGTGTGTGTGTCTGTGTCTGTGTGTACTGTGGTACCAGTGGGCGAGACCTTCCACGAATCCTAACCTGACTGTGTGTGTGTGTGTGTGTGTGTGTAGACCTGCAGCCAGTGACATACTGCGAGCCGGCCTTCTGGTGCTCCATCTCCTACTACGAGCTGAACCAGCGTGTGGGCGAGACCTTCCACGCCTCACAGCCCTCGCTGACCGTTGACGGCTTCACAGACCCGTCCAACTCGGAGCGCTTCTGCCTGGGCCTGCTGTCCAACGTCAACCGCAACGCCGCCGTGGAGCTCACGCGACGCCACATCGGTACGAGGCAGCACTGCCCCTTCCTACAGATCACTCTCTCTCTTTCTCTCTGCCCACACATGAAATTGTGTTGTCTGCTTGCTCGTTAGAATAGAATAGAATAGAATATACTTTATTGTTATGCCTGCATGAAAATTATAGTATATAGTATAAAACAGTATAAATTACAGTATATAGTATAAAACACATAGGAAACATAGAGTAGACACATTCAATCCATTACACACAGACATATATCCATAGAATTGACACAGCCCACACATGCCCACTCCTGCTTTGCCCTTTTCCCTCCTTCTCTCTCTCTCTCTCTCTCTCTCTCTCTCTCTCTCTCAATTCAATTCAATTCAAATATGCTTTATTGGTACGACAAAACATATGATGCATTGCCAAAAGCGTTCACAGGAATAATAATAATTACAAAAAAGTAAACAAACAAACATATACAAACATTACAAACATTACAAACATTTACACTTCATCAATACACTGTGTGTGTGTGTGTGTGTGTGTGTGTGTGTGTGTGTGTGTGTGTGTGTGTGTGCGTGTGTGTGCGTGTGTGTGTGTGTGCGTGTGGGCGCGTTGCTCAGTGGTCACTCCTCTTTCTATCACAGTTGTATATGTAGTGTGCTCTCTCTCTCTCTCTCTCTCTCCTCTCCCACTCACACCATATGCACACACTTTTTCTTTTTATTGTCTGCTTGTTGGTACAAATTACATTATATTACAGCAGACACTTCTTGACCAACAAATCTGTTGTAACTTTGTAAGTCCAGTATTCCAGTTGTGGTAAGAGTAGCGTCTCCCGAGTATACCGTTGTAAACAAACAAACAAAAAAAAAACATAATCGTTCACTGCCTGGACCTCTCTCTTTTTTGTGTTTGTGTCTTCTGTAGGTCGGGGTGTACGTTTGTACTACATCGGTGGGGAGGTGTTTGCCGAGTGCCTCAGCGACAGCGCCATCTTTGTCCAGAGCCCAAACTGCAACCAGCGCTACGGCTGGCATCCCGCCACCGTCTGCAAGATCCCCCCAGGTGAGCTGGCTCTCGGTCTGACTTAGAGACCCCAGGTCGGGGAGAATTCATACCAAGCGTTTAGTTGATACAGAAATACTCTCTAAATTTAGCCTTCTGTGTGCACAGGAGATTTGTTTGTTGTTGTGGTTTATTATGTAGTGCCTGCAGTTGTTTGTTTGTGTTGGGTTTGTGGTTCACTGTTGCGGCTGATGGATATCCGAGCTTGTTAGATTACCAGGAAGAAGGCTTGGTCCAGCAAGCCCAGACCTTCAGCTGATAAGACTCAGACAGGCGCCACTTGTCTCATGCCAACCACCGACTATACAGATACTCAATAAACAATGTTAACAAAGTGCACTTTTGGGAAACACTTATTCAGAGTCATCTCACATTCAAGATTAAACTGACACTTTGTGTGTGTGTGTGTGTGTGTCTGTGTGTGTGGGTGCTTGTAGGTTGCAACCTGAAGATCTTCAACAACCAGGAGTTTGCGGCCCTCCTGGCCCAGTCGGTGAACCAGGGCTTCGAGGCCGTCTACCAGCTGACCCGGATGTGCACCATCCGCATGAGCTTCGTCAAGGGCTGGGGTGCAGAGTACAGGTGAGGACACACACACACACGCACACACAGATTCACACCTGCTTCTTGTATCCAGGACCGCTTATGTCTACCCAAAGTTCCCGCTTCTCCCTGTTGGGAGTCCGTAAGTGTGTCACACCACTGAGCGGGTCGCACACATGCCCTGCCCGCTCTCAGGGTCGTCAGACTTTCCGCCACCCCCCCCCCCCCCCCCCCCACACACACACACACACACACCCCAAGCCAGCAGCCCTCCCCTTTCCCGCTCAGGGCTGTGAGTAATCTCATTGTTTGCTCAGGCAGGAACTGGCCAGCCCCTAATCAGAGCCAGTTGTGGCTTTCAACCAGGGAGCTGGAGCTGGGCTGGAGCTGGGCTGGAGCTGGAGTGGAGTGGAATGGGGGGGGCCTGGGGTAGAGCTGGGGTGGGGGGGGGGGGCCTGGGGTAGAGCTGGGGTGGGGGGGGGCGGTGGGGGGGTAGTGGAGCTGGGTTGGGGAAAGTGGCCCCGAGTCGGGTCTCAGACGGCCCCACCACATGTGGAGACACTTAAGTGCCAGCTCTGGTTTCAGCAGACGCCCACTTGCACTATTCCTTTTTTTCCCCTCCCTCACTCACTTTCTCTCCCTCACTCTCTCTCTCTCTCTTTATCTGTCTCTCTCTGTCTTTTCTCATTTTCACTACCACTCTTCGAATCGCTCTGCTCTCATTTCCTCAGTTGCTTTCCATCTTCTCCTCTCCCTCCTTCCTGCTCTCCCTATCTACTTTCCCAGTGTCTGTTTCTTCTCTCTCTCTCTCTCTCTCTCTCTCTCTCTCTCTCTCTCTCTCTCTCTCTCTCTCCCCCTCTCTCTCACATATTCTTATTCTGTTTTTCTCTTCCGTCTGTGGTATATAGCACACCCCACCCCACCTCACCTTCCCTACTGCTGGTTCCCCTATCAGATCTTTATGAGATATTGTGGTTTGGGGAGGCCTCCATCCTGTCACGACTGCATAGATATTCTGCTCTCTCTACACCTTCAGCTGAAGGGAGGAACGGACCCAAACTTATACGACTCTAACAGCTCCAGCCAGGTCATGCTTCATTTGCCATCTGCCCAGCAGCAAGCCTCACTGAGTGGAATCAATCTTCCACATGCTGGGCCTACTGCGGTTGGACGCATGATGACTTTTGACTCTTGTGGGGAGAGACTCATTTCCCTGCTGGTCGTATTTTGTGCCTTTTTGTGGTCACCGTCCACTTTGTCAGTCAGACCGCCCATCTGCTCATTTAGGGTCTCACTCACTTATTCCCAAATACTTTGTCTTTTCCTTCTCTCTGTCCTCTCTCTACATCTCTCTGTCCTCTCTCTCCATCTCTGTCCTCTCTCTCCTTCTCTCTGTCTTCTCCCTCCATCTCTGTCCTCTCTCTCCTTCTCTCTGTCCTCTCTCTCCTTCTCTCTGTCTTCTCCCTCCATCTCTGTCCTCTCTCTCATTCTCTCTGTCCCTCCCTCCTTCTCTGTCCTCTCTCTACATCTCTCTGTCCTCTCCCTCCATCTCTGTCCTCTCTCTCATTCTCTCTGTCCTCTCCCTCCATCTCTGTCCTCTCTCTCCTTCTCTCTGTCCTCTCCCTCCATCTCTGTCCTCTCTCTCATTCTCTCTGTCCTCTCTCTCCTTCTCTCTGTCCCTCTCTACATCTCTCTGTCCTCTCCCTCCATCTCTGTCCTCTCTCTCATTCTCTCTGTCCTCTCCCTCCATCTCTGTCCTCTCTCTCATTCTCTCTGTCCTCTCTCTCATTCTCTCTGTCCTCTCTCTCCTTCTCTCTGTCCCTCCCTCCATCTCTGTCCTCTCTTTCCTTCTCTCTGTCCCTCTTTCCATCTCTGTCCTCTCTCACCTTCTCTCTCTCCATCTCTGTCTTCTCTTTCTTTCCTCCTCTCTCTCTGTCCCTCCCTCCTTCTCTGTCCTCTCTCTCATTCTCTCTGTCCCTCCCTCCATCTCTGTCCTCTCTCTCATACTCTCTGTCCTTCTCTCCTTCTCTCTGTCCTTCTCTCCATCTCTGTCCTCTCTCACCTTCTCTCTCTCCATCTCTGTCTTCTCTTTCTTTCCTTCTCTCTCTGTCCTTCTCTCCTTCTCTGTCCCTCTGTCATACTCTGTCTCTCTTCCACTCTCCATTTTTTACATTCTATCCCTCTCTCATTCTTTTCTGTCTCTCTCTCCCTCTCCTACTCTCTCTCTCTCTTTCTCTCTCTCTCTCTCTCTCTCTCTCTCTCTCCCTCCCCCGTCCTCCTCCTGTGTGACTGTAGCTGTCTATGTGTCCGTGCATGGAGATGTAATCAGCGGGGAGGGACGGGCTTGGGGAGCTGGATTTACTGCCGGCCTGTTGGCCGCTGGATGAGGGGGAGGCCGCCTCCGCGAAGCGCTGTTCAAGTGGGTTTCGCAACGGCGCAGAGGAGAGGCCGTTAAGACCGGTCACTCCAGGACAATTGTGGCCCGCTGCTCTAGGGAGAGGGCCTTTTGAGTGTAACGTTCAAGGGTCTGTAAGGAGCACTGGCCCGACGTGTGGCTCTGGACGAGAGAAGGAGATGAGAGGAGGGACAGAGGAGAGAGATGAGAGGAGAGGAGAGTGATGAGAGGAAAGACAGAGGAGAGGAGAAAGAGAGAGAGAGAGGAGTGGAGACAGAAGAGAAAGGAGGGGTGAGATGAAAGAGAGGAAAAAGGGAGAGAAGAGGAGTGGAGAGAGAGAAGAGAATAGGAGAGGAAAGTGCTCCCTGAGACGTGACTCGGCTGGAGAGTGGGGGCGGCTGTGGAGTGTTGCGTAAGGAGGAAGGAATGCAGGAGCCTCTGTTTGGCACCAGCCTCGGTCCCTGTGAGGGACGTGTGTGTGTGCGTGGTTGCATGTGTGTGTGTGTGTGTGTGAGTGAGAGAGAGAGAGAGAGAAGAGAGAGAGAGAGAGAGAGAGAGAGAGAAAGGGATAGGGGTCAGGTCCAGGCAGTTCTGTGTCCCCTGCAGCCCAGTGCCCCCAGACTGAGAAGTCTCCTCAGTGGAGCAGAGGGAGGGTTAGGTGACACACACACACACACACACACACACACAGAATGCCTGGAATTCTCTGCAGAGCACTCATACGGACTCTTAAGCATTTTTGCACATTTTTGGCAGCAGTGCATTGGCTTTGTGTGCCCTTGACTGGTACAAGGCCAGGGGTTGGTCTCAGCAGTGGGGATGAAGTCAAGTGAACCAGGACATTCTCTGTAAATGGTACTTTTTCCACTTCCTTGCGTGCTCTTGAGCCTGGTTCAGGCTTGAGCTTTAGTTTAGCCTCGATCAGCTTTGATTAACCATCACTCTTGTTTCACATGTTCACATGTTTCACATCACACCCCTGATACACACTTCCTGTTACCATGCTCTTCTCTCCTCTACCTACTTCCTCTCCACTTCCCTTTCTTCCCTCCTCTACTTCCTCCACTTCCCTCCGCTACTTCCTCTTCTAAAACTGATAGTTCCGGTCCTTGATTGTGATTGGCTGAATCACGTTCGATGCCGTTGTAAAATGCAGCATAAACATACACCTTGACGACATTTCGTTCTATATTACTGCGCTGATACAAAAGTTAAAGTAGCTGCGTCTCGACGTTGCTTGGCTTCAGATAGAGGAAATATATTTCTTGGCGGAAGAGTGATTACCTATGAATAAATCGGTTTCATTTCTAGTTGCTGTGCCTTTACTTTATGAAACTTTGCTAGGTATTTATAGTAACAGTTTTAGAAAAGCAATAAGCCACTCGAGTCCATAGGTTACACTGATTCTGCAACAGCTAAGGGGGGTTCCGCTAGCGCATCGTGCCTAATAACGCCCCTTAGCTAACAGTGTAACCTACGGCCTCTCGGATTTATTGCTTAATTCTAACACTTTGACTAGTACTTAAGCACCCCTATCCTCCAGTACCAGTATTGACAGATGCAGTGGTAATTCCTATGTATAGTCTCCTCTGCATTGTAGCTTAAAGTTGTTCTATTGCTCTAATTGTAGCTTAAATGTTAATAGCTTAAATGTTGTTCTATTGCTCTAATTGTAGCTTAAATGTTAATAGCTTACAACTTATTCTATTGCTGTAGCTGTAGCTCTGTAGCTTAAATGTTAAATGCTTAAATGTTATTCTATTGCTGTAAGTTGCTTCGGATAAACGTGTCTGCCAAATAAATAAATGTAAATGTAAATGTTTCTTCCTTCTGTAAATAAATTGAGTTGTGTTAATCTATTTTCACGCAATCATATAGTCATAGTGTATTGAGACATTCTAAGGACTGGCTTTCTGAGAGCGTACCACGCAGAACTGAACCATTCCAATTCCTCCCAAATAAAATGTCTTTCCAGGCAGTAGGCTACATTCACATTCGCTATTTTACTTTAAAACACGTCAAACAGAATAGCTGAACAGACCATCTGTGCCAAGACTGTGAGTGGCAGTCGTGTGCGTCTTTTGACGGATGTTTCTTCATGTGCTCTAATGATTCTAAACTATTTAACATCAGCATGCTTCTGGTGTCCTCAGGCTTGTAATATGAGCTGGGCTCTTCCTGTGGTATGTGCAGTATTAAGCTGATAGTGTTCTCTGACCTGTGATATGAACTGGGCGCTCTCCTGTTTTGTGTTGCAGGCGTCAGACGGTGACCAGCACCCCCTGTTGGATCGAGCTGCACCTCAACGGGCCACTGCAGTGGCTGGACAAAGTGCTCACTCAGATGGGCTCCCCGAGCATACGCTGCTCCAGTGTCTCATAAGACGACACTCACACACACATACACACACACACACATACACACATATACACACAACAAGCACAGGCGCACATCATAATCTCGCACACGCACAGACACACACACACACATACACACACACACACACACACCACAGACACTCACACGCACGCACACCACACCAAACACCAAACACTCACATATAAATACAGTCCGTTTACAAGCACTCACATAAATAACACACTCACTATCTGACGCACACACTTTAGAGTGACAGGAAACGTACAGACCAAAACTAAACTGTCAAACCAAGAAAGCGACTGGAAGAGGCTGTTGGAGAGAGCAACCTCCCACCCACTCCTCCACCCACTCCTCCACTCACTCCTCCACTCACTCCTCCACCCACTCCTCCCTGGGCAACTCTCAGGAGCACTTTGATTCTGATGTGTGTGATGTGCAACAGGGAAAGCACATCACAAATAATGCTTTTTTTGTTTGTTTGTGTTTTTTTCCTGACATTGTCCATATCATTTGATTTTTAAATACATTAATTGTTTTGGCAGGTGGTGCCAAAATGCTCATACACATGCGAACTACATGATTTGTTTATATACAAGCAATAAGGTTTTAAAAAAAGAAAGATGATTTTTTTAGCTGTGCATACATAATTTGGAGTAGTGGTGCTAGTTAGTGAGAATTTTAAGAGCATTGAATTTTAAGTGTTGAAACAGTTTTTTGTACAGTACCAAGTTTCATACATTTATTTTTTGTATTTTTTATTGTGATTTCAATTGCCCAGTGTTGTGAATTAATTTCTTGTAAAGTCTTGAATGTCTTGTAAAGACTTTTACTCTCTACTCTCCTGAGCAGTATAGAAAAATAGATGCATCAATTTTCTAATTTTTCTTAACAATTGTGTATTCTGTGTGTGTGTGTGTGTGTGTGTGTGTGTGTGTGTGTGTGTGTGTGTGTGTGTGTGTGTGTGTGTGTATGTGTGGTCACGTCTTTGTTTCTTTAACCTGTAAGGCATGCTGTTCTTCCCCATGTTTAGGTAGCTACAGTCTAGCCACACACTAGGTGAAGCATTAAGCCTCTTCTCTGCATGCAGCCTAAGTCTCCCTTTATGACTGTTGGAAGGGGTGCCTGCGTTGAGACACCTAATCAGAAGTGAAACCTCTCTGAAGTGCGGAACAGGTGTGGTGCTGTCTGTCTGGGTCTGACTCATAACTGTCACTTTTTGTCAGTTTTTTTTGGGGGGGGGAGTTGTGCCAAGCTTGTGTCCACTCATATCAAACAGGACAGCGTCTGCTCTCTCTAATCTGACCACCCACTGTCCATCTGGTGTTTGCTTGCATTTGTTGTTCAGATGTTGGCCATTCTGTAGTGGTTGAGACGATTTTGACTGCCTTTGTCTTGCTTGCATTGTTTCAAGGGAGATGTTTTTTTTTTTTTGTGAAAAAAGTTCCGACATTTGCTCTCAGACTGAGAACAGTTGCCATTAGCAGTCGAGCCACTAAGTATTGTCTCTCTTCAGTCCTATGACCAGCTTCAGAGGAGGTGGATTGGCAAAGGATCTGCCTAGGATAGATGATATAGTGTATATATTTATATATTCCGTCTATATATTTATAGCATCAAAACTGCATGTGAGCACCATTATGCTCTGAGTATGTCTTGTACTGTACATATACACACACCTCTCCCTTATGCCAGTACACATGTGGGGAGGGGAGTATACTCTGTGTTTTATGAGGGGGATGAGAAGATGGTGCTTACTTCATCGATAAGTGATAGACGGAAGTGCTTGCCTTGCCTCAGTCTCCTATTTAGCACTAATACTTCCTGGTTACATTTGCAAAGTTTCCTCATTAGGCTTACAGAGAAACTCCAGATCACACAGTTTGCCACAGTTTGCTCATTGTCTGTTCTAGTAACAAGGAAATTGCGTGCACCAGAGAAAGGCAGTCTTGTGCCTCTCCATGCAAAGTGATGTACTCTCACCTGCCGTTTATGTGCAGTGAGTATTCCATGAACCAAGTTTAGCCCTTGTTCAGAGTTATGTTGTCAAAACACAGTTTCCTCTCAGGACCATTGTGGGTTTTAATCTCGTCTTGATTCAAACTAGACGTGTTCTGTACATACATATACAGAAACAGTAATGCATGCTTATTTTCTGAGATTTTTTCACTTTTTGTATTCTAGAGTCTATTTTGCTACCAAATATTTTTGTAGGAGTGGGAATGTTTTATAGCAACGTACTGCATTATTGATCGCTCCTTGCCCGTACAGGGGAGAACAGATAAGCCAAGAGCTGACAACTTTGGGGATAAGGAATTTCTCTATGTTTCTCTATGTTTTTTTATTCTGTATGTTTATTGTGACAGAGGGGGAGAGTTTGATTAGATGTTTCTGAAATAAAAGGGAACGCTTGACATGGTAGGCTGTGTACATATTTAAACCAATACCAGTTTTGTGTGCAGTCACTGGTTTCTTTTTTAAATTCTTTTGAGGAGCAGTCGCTCACTCCTCTGAGACTGTCTTTGTACTTCTTTGGAGGAAGGATGAAAAAAGCCCCTCGAACACTTCAGAGGGATCTGAGAAACCAGTGCTGTTAACTTCCCCTACTTTTTTAAAACCTTTGGTAAACACAGAGGGGTAAACCGATATTTGGGTTTGTCGAGGATGGCACACAAGGTCCACTTCACCCTCCCTGCGGTCCGCCTGGCCTGTGTGGGCCAAGGGCAGTGCCGTCTCTGAGGCTGGCACAGACACAATGGCGGGGCTCATTAGTCAGCGGTGCATGGAGACTCCCTCTTTCACACACACACAGCACTTACAGTGGTACACTTATGCTCCTTGCACTTCCGATGGCGCACATGGTCCACCATATTTAAGTTCGAGAATAATTGGTTGAAAATGAACAAAGTTATGTCTGAGTCTCACTTGTCTTGATTCTGTAGTTTCCCCCCAAACACACATTTATATATATATATATATATATATATATATATATATATATATATATATATATATATATATATATATATATATATATATATATATATATATATGTGTGTGTGTGTGTATATTTAAATTTTGTTATATCTGAAGTGTCATAAACTGATGTTTTTTGTTGAATCAGCGGATTCACTTAAAAGCTATTGAAATCTTTATTACATTTTTGTAAGCGACTTTGTTAAGTCAATTATGGATTGGCTGATATTTGTTTCAGGTTTTCTATGTACTTAGTTTTGTACAAGTTGTGCTTGAAGTATGTTAGGTGTTTGTAAAAAGATATATCATTTATCATTGCTTCCACAATTGTAGTTAAACTGATTCAATTAATTGTGTTTTGGCTCTTGTTGTTTAATAAAAATAAATGTGTAGGCCTATCTCAAAGTCTTGTTGTGTTCTTTTCTTGGAGCCATTCCACTACAAAATACTAAGTGTCTTAGTAGGCTACAGAAGATGAAATTTTGGAAACATGAAGTCTGTTCAGCAGCCCTCCCCTTTCACAGAGCTGCCAGGCCCCTGACGAAGGTTAACTCTCACAGGCACTGCAGCAGAAACAGGAAATTGCTGAGTTTCAGCTTTGTTCACACAACCCAGTCTTCCAAGCAGTCGTACTCTGAGCACGCTCTCTCGAAGCCAGCCGATTCCAGCTCGTGCAGATAGCTACCGACTGTCACACTTGCGATTGTGTTCAGCAATCTGCTCATCTTCCCTTTCAGTGGCTGACAGGCAGTAAAAAGCGTAATTGCTAGTCTGAAACCAGCGAGGAGTAGTCGCTCCGCTTACTGTTTGTGTTTACTCCACTGCTAGGTTGCTGGGTAACCTGAGCCGGGCGACCGGCGTGTTCACAGCCACTGTCTGCTCTGATATGAAGGCTGCCATTGTTGAAACAGCCTGCGGGGCAAGGAGGGCCTGTGAGCTGTCATCGTGTAAGGAAAGAAAGCACGTTGCCTACACGCTTACCATCTGTGTCTAGGATGTGTGTTCTGAACTCACTAACGTCTGAAATGTCTGGAAGAGATGCTTTCATGTCAAGCCACCAGATAAGTATGGTGATGACAATGGCATATTGTTCCACTTCGAGCCGCCTTGACATGAGTAGCCTAAATGTGATTTCTCTCTAGGAATGTCAAGATTGATTATCTTGTGCATGTTATCCTTAAGAGGATACAGACAGATGTCAGTTTTTGAAGGAAATATATTATTTGTGTTGCATTTAATGAATTCTCTACTTCACTAAATCTGTTGCTTGTGAAATGCAACAGTCTTGGCCAAGGGGGTTTAAAAACAATGAAATGCATGGGTTTGGCACCAGGGCTGGAAAGAAAGTGCTTAGAAAGCGCTGAATTTGTAACTTTTAGCGCCCTCCACTGGTAGAGTAAGAGAATGACCACCTAGTGATGTCATCCTTCACTGTATGTCAAACTGCTGACTCAAAAAAGCAAATAACTTCTCCCAGACAGAAGACTGACAAATGAGTCTACATATGTTGGAACAGTTGACTTTGGGGTTTCTCGAGAGAACACTAAAGAATTAATCCACGTCTGAGAAGAGACACAAGCATGAATGACTTGATTGTTTAGGAATCTGTGGATGTTTTATATAAAGTCTACCCTATTGTTTAGACCAGTCTGCCTTTCTGCAAAACATATTTAATATGTAGCAGAGGTTATCACCATTAAATGTACCTAGATACATAAATGCACCTTGGCCTTTTTAGGCTTATGTGAAATGTCTGTACTTGCTTACAGTAATCACACCCCTCCCAAGACTATTTACAGTGTCAAACTCAGACAAAGCAGAAGAATAATGTAATCTCTTGCTTCTGTCACCAACCCACTTGAACACAAAGGCCTAGGGCAGCTGCAACAACACTCAAAGCTGGTAAATAGTAAAAAATAGTAAAATCAAAGCTGGTTTAAATCGTGTAGGTTAAACAGCGGAAAGAACTATTATCTGTGACTGTAAAGGAACAGCTGAGCAGTTTCATGTAGTATCAAGTGAGCAAGTTGTATGAATTTTTTCCCATTTCTGCAAGGATCCCATTGATGATGGATGGGTTTTCAATATCAAATCACAGGGTCTATGCATTCCTTGGTGAGAGAATCCCCATCTTTAGTTCGACTGCTCTGTGTTCCTCCTAGAAGGGCCATAGACTTGATGGCAAATGTTTGTCACAAGCTCTGAGGAAAGTGACAAGTGAAGTTTGGAGAACAGATGACCACTCACTGTGCGTCATCTCAACCCAAGCACACTGAGCATGAAGGTCACCCAGCTCGGTTATGGCGGCAAGAAACATTTGTTGGTAAACAAATTAATCTTCCTAAAGGTCGCCATTTGTCTCCCAGCGTTCTCCTGCTCTCCGCTCCACTGTTCCTCCTGTACGGGGGTGGAGTGTGGCGGGCAGCGCCGACGCGGTGCGATGAGGGATGTTGCCGTGGCTGTCACCGCCTGCGTCGGGTGGTCTGGGCACCGGCTGCCGGGCCCGCAGAGCCCACAGATTGCGGCGTATCAGCACTCCTTCAAAAGCAGACCGCACCTGATTGCTCCGCCACGGGCCAGTGCGTTACAGCTGTCTCCGGACAGAAGCGGGTACCTGGCCCTGCATGCCAATAAGATGCCCGCGCGTCTCCAACTGGCGCCTACTGGCCCCCTGCCCGGCCAGCGCGTCCTCCTCCAGCAAGCCTTCCGCCGTGCCAGCCAGCACTTCTCCGCGGCTGCCTTCATGCGCCGGAAGGAGATTCGTAAACATTTCGCGTTCACACTTCGCTCAGTTGCACAGGATGTGAACACCTGGCGAGGACCAGCATTGCGTCCACAGGAGCAGCTTTATGAGCACTCCAGAGCTGGCACACGAGCAGAGAACACAGATGCACGCAAAGTACGAGTCTGCAAGACGAACACCACACACCCAAATCTGTGCTGCTCTTTCCCAACATTTTTTGCTCAGTTTTGAAAGATTTACACTTATTAAAAACATTTATTCCCCCCAGCATAATCCTTTAATGACCAAGTAAGGCCGTATTATTGGCCAGTTGTGCAATTTCTGTGTAAAACTTAACGAAAAGCACTAAATCATGCAGGGACATATATAGTAATCACATTCACAAGCATGTGCTCCCCTCATTCGGCTACACTTCACGTGAAACAAGTGAAAAAGCAATTTTTACTGACGTCCACAAGCTGCCAGCCCTCTGATTAATAGACGGCCATGTCCCTGCCTAATGGAAGGTGGCTGTTTGGGAGAGGGAGGAGGGGTTGGGAGGAATCCATCCGGTGACCCAGAACTAATAGCATTCTAGTAGAGCGAGCAGTTGAAGGGAGCGGATGCCATTGTTTATCATGGTGGTTGGTGTTGACAGGCCTGGACACGACGCGGGCCAGTGGGGCAACACTGCACCGCTCTCCGCTTGCAGCGCTCCAGCTCACCTCCTCACTTACACAAACACAGTGGCTGACCAACGGGGTTTTTCTATGGCCATCAGGTGGAGCTGAGAGAGGTTTGTGTACTACTGTGTGTAAAAGCTTTGTGGAATCTCAGGTATTGCTCCTTCTAAGCGGCTGCACTCCTGACAACGTTTTATAATGACCCTGCCCTGACCCTCCTGATCAGAGGTAGTGTTCAGTATCAGAGGCAGTGTTCAGAGGTATGTATTCAGTATAACTATCTGTATCTCTGTAAAATTATGTGATTTGTAATGCAGTGGCACGTCTGGTTTTGAAGACACAATCATGTAACTCCTCTGTTAGTTACTCTTCATTGGCTTGCCATAGCAGCCAGAGTTCAATTCAAATCCCTCACTCTGGCCTATAGGACACTCTGGATTTGTAATTTGTTGTTTTAAATCCATAATCCAACTGTACGTCCCCTCTCACCCACTGCAGTCCTCTGATGACCGTCTGCTATGTCGGTCTTCCATCAACACTAAGAGGTTACAGTCTAGACTCTTTTCCTCTGGGTTTCCTCATTGGTGGAAGGATTTAAAGTGTCTAAAAACGTAAGTGTTATCCTTGTTTCGAATTAATTGATTTTCCTTACTCATTGTCTCACTTACATTCTTAGTGTTTCATACAAAAGAGATGCTCTAACATTAACCACACCCTCAGCAAGACATACAAAAGAAAAAACGTGCATGGAGGACAATCCTATTTCTATCTGAATCTGTCATTTAACTCTCCCCCTCTCTCTCCCTCCTGCTCTCCCCTCTCTCCTGCTCTCCCTATCCCTCTCTCTTTCCCTCTCTCCTGCTCTCCCTCTCTCTTTCCCTCTCTCCTGCTCTCCTCTCTCTCCTCTCCCTCTCTCCCCCTATCTCTCTCTATGCGTCCATGGCAGGTTTGCTGAAGGGAACAGACTGATAGCAGCTGGGTTATTACGAGGCTTTCAGGCACTTGTTCTCCTGTCATGTCATGTTGTCCCATGTCTGCCTCCACCAGATGTTTCACGTTGCTCCGAATGCATAATTGTATTAAACTGGAAGAAATGAGCCCATTTGGATATAGTTGTCTGTTTATGATAAATATGACAGTATACTTGATTTGATGGTATTTTCTTTCCAAATGTGGAAATGTACATCCCCCTGTTTCTTCAGAGCACATGACAAGGCCTGCTCTGTTAGGACAGCGGAAGACAGCCAGAACGTGGATTAATACAGTGCAAACCCAAGGGCCATGTGGATTAATACAATGCAAACCCAAGGGCCATGTGGACTAATACAATGCAAACCCAAGGGCCATGTGGATTAATACAATGCAAACCCAAGGGCCAAGTCCATAGAGGTCCCATAGACTCCATTTACACTCCCCTCTCGTCTCTCTCTGGGTTTCAAATACCCACAGTCAGTTCAGTGCTCACCTAGACTCATCTATCATCTTCTCTCTGACAGCTGAAGACTCCTATGGACTCTCTCTCTCTATCTATCTTCCCCCCCCCCCACCCATCTCTCTCTTCCCCTCTCTCTCATCACGTCAGGTCTCCTCGTCTGCCTTTGGGATTGGCCAAATGAAACTCGCTACCAGGGTGGTCCTCTGCTCCTCCTCTCCGCTCCACCGGCAGGTGTGGACTCAAAGCAGTGGTGGAGGTCACCTGAGCTGATGGAGGTTATCCGGTTGAGTGTCCCAGTGGGGGCTGCGTCTTTAGGAGGAGACGAGGGCTGCAGGGGACCGGTCGGTCCAGACGAAGCCGTGCGGCGGGGCTTCGCCATGCGGATACTGTGCGTTAGGCCTGCTGCTTCTTTTTGCTCCAGCGGCTTCTCTTCGTGACAAGCGGCGGGTGCGGGCGGTAGGGTGCGTCCTCACTCGTCCGCGCTCAGATGGCAGTGGGTGGGCACAGAGCCCTGCGGGCAGAGTGGAGACGGTGGCATCAGCGCTATCAGCAGCTGGAGAGCTACTCAGCGGGGGCAGAACTGGGCACAGCCCGCCAGCTGATACACACGTGTGCACAC
This sequence comes from Alosa sapidissima, assembly GCF_018492685.1. Classification (NCBI taxonomy): domain Eukaryota; kingdom Metazoa; phylum Chordata; class Actinopteri; order Clupeiformes; family Clupeidae; genus Alosa; species Alosa sapidissima. The sequence continues at coordinate 16,045,692 of NC_055970.1, read as the reverse complement.
ACACACATAGACATGCGCGCACACACACACACAGTCCTACAGATGAGGCAGACGTGTGCACACACAGAGACAGACACACACATACTCACACACACCATCTTGAGTTGCTCTCCAGGAGAATATAGTGAGCTCAAACTCATCCTTACCTCCCACACACATGCACACACACACATAGACATGCGCGCACACACACACAGTCCTACAGATGAGGCAGACGTGTGCACACACAGAGACAGACACACACATACACCATCTTGAGTTGCTCTCCAGGAGAATATAGTGAGCTCAAACTCATCCTTACCTCCCACACACATGCACACACACACACACACACACACAGTTGCACATTTGGTAGATAAGAGCAAACATGCACAAAATGCATAATGTATTTGCACAAAAGAAATGTCCCTGTATACCAATAAACAAACACACATACACACACACACACACACACACACACACACAAACGCCTACCCACACACGCACACTCAAACACCCACCCACACACACACACTCAAACACACACACAGTGTCTTTTTTGCATTTTGCATGTTATGATGTCTATTATTGCATGTGTCAGTTTCATGCTGTCTGTACATGTCTGTGCTGTGTGGTCAGATTCCCTCAGCTGGCTTTTCTATTGCACCAGTGCCTTTCCTGACGCAAAAAGACTATCGGTAAATTCATTCCCAATCATACCAGTCTGTCAGCTTTAACTGTCAACATCATAAAGTACCATCATCCTTCCTATGTCCCATCATTCTTTCCATTAGGTCTGTCTTTGACCTCTCTATGTATAAAAGTCTGTTTCTGTGTGTTTGCAAGTGTGTGGACATGTTTGTGTTTGTAGCCTTGAGCTTTTGAATGCCGTTATGTAATTAAACCCCATAATCTACTACTGGCGGTGTTATCACTGCTGTCTGATTGGATTAATTGAGGGAGAGATGTCAGAACAGAACTGATTTAATTAATACAATCTGTGCTCGCTTGCTGCATTTCTCTTAACGGCGATGCGAAGGGAAGGACAGCTCAGCAGTCTTGCATCCACCTTTTTTCCCCTCCGATGACATGATGAATGCATCTGCCTTGCTGTCGCTGATCAATGTTCGCCTTGATTTCCGGCATCTGGCAACCAACTGGAAACACATCAGGTCCTCCAGCAGGACTATTATCGCTCACCCGTCATTAGGTATCTGCGCGCAGCACACCGCCTGCAGGTCTATCACACGCCTCCATTACCCGGCCGCCGCCGACAAACGCATTCCCGCTCCTCCGCCCGCCCGAGCTCAGGGACGCTCCGCTTGTCCTGTTGAAATTGGTCTCGGCAGGGGAATGTTCTCCCGGTGATGGGAGTCGTAATACCGACAGAGTGGAGTCCCCTCCGCTTGAAACGCCATTTAATTTGGGGATTAAGCAAATAAAAAGCTATTATCGCTGGCTTGCCTCAGATGCAGAGCCATTGCGATTTGGTGTAATTCCCCCTCATTTACAGGAAATGAACTATAAAAGATTGGGAGTTGGATTTTTATGTTTATATGTGTCTCCTTCCCCTACCTTTTGTGTGTTTTGAATGATTCCCCCCTTTCTCTCTCTCTCTCTCTCTCTCTCTCTTCATGTTGCACAGGGCTTCAATCACGCATCAACCTCTCATCAAGAGAAAGATCCAACTGGAAAGTACCCTGCACCAGTTTTAATCGAATGTGCAGTCAAAATAATTAGCTACTATGTCTGAAATTATTTAGATCTAATTACAAGCAGATGGGCCCTGTATTTGCACTGAGGGCGTCTGAGCAAAAGCAATGGTGAGTGCACAGGAATAATTAAGAAGTTCAGAAGTGCAGTTTTTTCCCTTCGTCTTCTGTGGGTGAATAATCAACACCCTGATGTTAATTAGCACACTTTTAATTATTTAATTACACTTACGCTTTTTAAAGCAGCACGTCATTCCGGTGGTTTTCAGGTCTTGTCCACACATTAATTATCTTCATATAAGGCTCTTTGTTTGAGAGCCTTCATTTGTCGCCGGTGTGAAACGGCAGAGCTGCCTGTGGAGACTGAGGAGAAAGCCCAAGGTCACCGCTGACATCCTGAGTTAATCAGGTGAAGCAGAGTATCGGACTGAAGTCTCGTCTCTCGTTTTCCTTTATACGATTAAAACTCTTCTGAGATCACCTCAGAACTCAATTCATTTGAAAACGAAGCTTCAGCAGGCCTAAGGTGTCTGGATATGTTTGCTGAATTTTCACGACAGCTCCCAAACTTCTGATTAGGTGCAGTATTCATTTGGACTGGTTTACTCAAGTAGCACCGATCCTCAGGGCTGGAATTGTCTTGGAAGTGTAGGTACATAGGCTACATAAGTCTGATGTTTTCTGCCCCTAGCAGCAATGATTATCCTGATGGCCACAGGTTTGTACATTTACATTTATTCATTTCGCAGAAGGTTTTATCCAAATTCACTTACAAAATGAAGAATAACATTCAAGCTTCATTGCAAAAGAGACCTTAGGTAACAATAAATACTACTACAATAGATACCACTACCATAGGGTGAGAGTGCAGAAGTTTAAGTATTAGTTAAAGTGTAGTCGAATGAGTGGAAGAAGGAGAAGGAGGTAGGGCATGGCACTGCCAGTGACATTTCTTGGAGGAGTGCAGTGGCTGAAGGGTAACATAAGCCTTGATTAGAGCATCTAAGTAAGTGAGTGCAGACCCAGCAATCACATTAGCGACTTGAAGTTGATGCAGGTGGCTAAAGGTAGCCAGTGGAGCTCAATGACCAGCGGGATAATGTGTGCCCTTTTTGGTTGATTGAAAATCAGACGAGCCGCTGCTTTCTGGACCATCTGTAACGGTTTCACTGAACAAGTCAGGAGGCCTGTTAGGAGGGCTGAGTCGAGACTAGAGATAACCATGGTCTGTACCAAGAGCTGGGTGGCGTATAGGGTTAGGTACGGCCTGATATTTCTTATACTGAATAGTGCAAAGCAGCACAACCAGGTGAAAGATGCCACAGGGTCAGAGAAGGTCAGCTGGTCATCAATCATGACACCCAAGTTTCTTGCAACCTTTGTAGGAGCAAGAGTTAAGGAGTCAGTTTTGATGTTAAAGTTAAGTTGTATAGTTTGTTCGGCTAAAAAGACCAGCAGTTCGGCCTTTGAAAGGTTCAGTTAGAGGTGATGTTCCTTTATTCATGTGGATGTGTTAGAGAGACACTCCAACAGACACGCTGAGACTGAGGCAGGAAAGAGAGACAGAGTTGGGTATCATATGCGTAGCTCCAGCAGGGTGGTGGTGTACATAGCAGAGACAAGGGGCACCAAAGCCCGTTGAGGTATAATTCAGAATTCAGAGTATGGACAGTAGGATGCAGTCAGTCGTTGACCGTGTAAAAGCATCTGATAAGTCAAGCAAGATGAGTACAGAGGACCGAGCTTTGCAAGTGTACTGATGAGTAACTTGCAGTCAAAGAAATACCTGTCTGACAATGGAAATAATTAATCACAAGCATTAATCAACACAATAAGTGTTGCTCACAGTAAGTCTATCTGCCATAACTTGTATGTTTGCCGCTTTCCCCCTGATATATTCTCCCGGGGTGGCTGTCCCTGTGCTGGACGAAGAGATGATGTGCTGAGTGCCATCGTCCAACAGGCTCTGCTGCTGGTCATGGTGGCCAGAGCCTCATGCATGTGTGCTGTTGGCGGGTGTTCTGTGATGGGTGTTGCTGCTGCCCCCCCCCCAGCCCCCCTATGTAGTATGCTGCCTGGCAGGCGGTGCTCTGGGAGAGACAGCACCTGCCACAGTAGTCCGTCTGCTCACTCTGGAACTCACATGCATACAAATAAACAGACACACATGCACATGCACAAAATGCATGCGCTTGCACTAAACAAGTGCACTGTCTCTTGCTAAAGATATACCAATACACACACGCACACACACACACACACACACACACACACACCACACCACACCACAATTTACTCACAGTAAGTCTATCTGCCATAACTTATATGTTTGTCGCTTTCCTCCTGATGTATTCTCCCGGGGTGGCTGTCCCTGTGCTGGATGAAGAGATGATGTGCTGAGTACCACCAACCAACAGGCTCTGTACTGGAGGGATGGATATTACCCATGCAGTTCCCCTTGTGTACTGCGGAGGTCAGTAAAGTCACCTTGTAATACAATATGGAAATCATTACAACATATATATTTCTTTAAAACCTTTGTAGGAATTGATTCCTTGTTTCTTTTAACAAAGTAGTTTTATCTATAGAGGGTATTTAACAACATCCCATGTTATAAGATATTTTGATGTGAATGTACCAGGCTTTTCAAATTTGACTGTTCTCTATGACTGTAACGGCTAAGGAAATGTTATAACATCACGAGGAAAATGAGACAAGGCATTTTTTTCACAAAAGCATCTCAAGGAATATAATAAAATAGTTGAAAAGTGTATGGCATGGTTCCTATGGTCACCCCCCACACACACACACACACCTTGTCATCAGTAAAAACCCTTGTTATTACATTCTAAACTAACTGAAAAAAAAGAGCTGACTAGATGATTCTGGTGTAAAGTATGTTGCAATACTCGAAGCTGGTCGAAATGTTCAATATGAGGACTTATTGTGAAAGCCAAGGGCAGCACTGTATTGTACTGAGTGATAAATTACAGTGATTAGCCATTTAAATAAGTCTATTAATTGTAATCTATTTAAAATCAGCATGGAAATGCTCTAAATTATACCCAAATAGAGGTGATGTGGTAGCTGTTTTTTGTCAATGTTGTGTGTTTTTGTACAAGTACACATCTGCATGGAAACTGCACACCCTAGACTTTTCCCTCCCTTCTTCTCATTTCTGCTATTGATTCTGTCACCGTGGCGATGTTAAGCTATGCCAGAAATGTCAGAGAGATGAATCGCTGTTAGCTGTGGCTGGCTCCGTTCGGCGCGAGTGACAGAAGGGATAATTCCGTGCGGATCAAATAAATACAGATGTGAGGTAATTAGTTGTATTCCCTGGGAGCTCATTGCTGGCGCTCAGAAGATGTGAAGGATTGGGTGGCTTCCTGGCTGCAGCTTTTTTTCAATTTATGCCACACAAAAACAGAATAGGTCAAAACCCAGGTGGCTATCAATAAGCTATCTGGCTTGTCTGCCACAGCCAGGGCTGCTGTGGTCTTTGATAGATGATCAAGGACAACCTAAGTGCAAAGGAGAGGCAAAAACATGGCTGACAGTCCTCACCCAACTCCTGTTCAACCTGTGTCATTTGCAAAATCACAATGTGCTGCTTTCAAGCTTTCAAAATCTTGTAAATGCAGCACAAACAAAGGGAGGATATTTAAATCCCAGTTGGGCTATATACATATCAGATAATGCAGCAGAGAAATGATTGTAATATAGCACACACAGTCTCACTGTTTAAGAGAGTGCTCAAAAGTAAATGGCTGGGCAATTAGGGGTGATGATGCTGCTTTGATCTCCAGAGTGATCTGCAGATAGAGCAGAATGTAATGATATGGAGCGCTGCGAAATCTGGAGACACACAATACCATGCTTGCCCAAGCCCATCAGCATAAAAAGGAAGTGTCCCCTTGTTCACATGCAATTATCGCCCCTTCACAACCAGGATATTTATGCTTAGCAGTTAGCAATGCATCGATTTAATATGCCAGTAATCAGTACCTACTGCTTCAGGTCGGGAATGTTAATTTTTTTCTCCTCGTGCTTACAAAGTAGCCTTTGATTTTCTGTCACACGTTAATTACTGTGTTTTGCCACTAGATAGGAAGCTTTTTGTAAACTAATTACAAGGTAATCATTTTGTACTGTGAGCGTGTTGTTTTCACCTCTCTCGCTTGTTTTTGTTCTGACACGCACCCATCTTGCAGGCCCCGGACTCCCATCCCATCCCTACCTTCCAGCTATTAGCTCTCCCTAATTCATGGTGTGACACGGCGAGGATTGGGGCCTGTAATTGTTGTGGTATTGGTGCTGTTAATTACTGGAGTAAACGGTTGAACTGCTGCCAGAGCCCATTGTGGTGGTGCGACGGAGGGCTTTAAATTGTGTTTTCACCATCTGGGGACACAGGGAGCGGGACGCGAGCGAGAGCGAGAGCGAGAATGAGAGTGAGCAGCGGCGAGGAGAGGAGGGCTCGATCGCCAGGCTGCAGCCTCGGGGCTTCCAGGCCATATGGTGCCAGCACTTTGCCTCGGCTTTTATTGCACACCTTGCTGTTTTAATCAATGGCAAGCCTGCTCACATACTGGAGAGAGCCGGCGAGGTTATTTCTCAGTGTCATTTCTCTCTCTCCTCCACCACCAGCCTTCTACCACACACACACACACACACACACACACACACAGACACACACATACACACACACACACACAGACACACACACACACACACACACACACACACATACACACACACACACACACACACACACACACACACACACATACACACACACACACACACAGACACAGACACACACACACACACACACACACACACAGACACACACACACACACACACACACACACACACACTTTCTGCTCTCTGCCTCCGTAACCTAATGACTTTGCAGTTGTGCTGCTCTGTGATCCCGTGACTGACCCCGGGGGACGTCTGTGATTGTTTGGCCCAAGCTCGGGAACAGTTTAAATATATCCTTGCTTCAGCATGTCGCGTCTTGATTGGGTCAGGGCGGCTCTGTTAATTTTGTGTCGCACAGCCGTGATAAACACTTTCAGGCAATGGCAACAGGAGCATTAACACACAGTAACACACCCACACCTCACGGCCTGAGAGCTATACGGTGACAGGGATATGGCCTGCACCCTCCCTGATTGCACATTGACTGGATCCTTTGTGTTGGTGGTGGAGCATGTGCTGGATGGTGGGCTTGTGCTTTATGGCTTGTGCTAATGCATCAGTAAAAGCTTTCGCTCTCACCATCGCCAGCTACACGTGTGGCTGCTCGGCCCTCTGCAGAACACAGTGCTATTGCTGCTCGGTTCCCTCCTCGGTAGGCAGGCAAGAGGAGATGAGGACTTGTGAGAGAAGAGAGGAGTCCCCCCGCCAGTCGGCAGGCTGTGTGCATAGTGTTTAATTATTGGCGGTGCTGAGGAGCACAGCGGGGGGAGAGAGTCAGCAAACTCACTGGGAAGAACACAGAAGCCCAGAAAATTAAAACCAAACACACACACAAACACACACACACACACACACACACACACACACACACACAACATAACACAATTACTCCACTCCCTTTGCTCTTTCTTTCTTTCTCTCTCCCTCTCTCTCTCCCCCTCTCTTTTTCTCCACCAGAGTTTGGGGGATGGGGGGGGGGGGGGTCGTGGGAAGTGTGCCTGTTGTTGGGATTTTGAATGTTGTGTGTCAGGGGGGCCAGCAGGAGAGAGTGATAGACTGCACTGACCCCAGGGCCCCAGTGTGTGTCATATTGAGCTTTGAGGCTGAATTGCCACTTCTTCATGGTCTGGATACTATCAAACATGTGCACTAGTTACCAAGGCAAATTGATTAAAACATGTAGAAAAATTAAGTTTGATGGCTTTAACAGATGGAGGAAAGGACCTGGTCATTTGTAACCGGCTTTATGAACCACATATGGCCACTGAAGTCCATATGTCAGCCATGGCCTTCTGCAGTTTTGCAATGATCAAAATGTGTTTGACCGATTCCACATTGGCTAAGTACAGAACAAAGAATAACAGTGTGTGTATAATTCTTCTGTTTGTTGTGCCTTAATTGATCCAATTCTTTTTCAATTTGCTTTTTACATATGTTTCCGTGTGTGTACATTTAGACTTTTTTTATTTGCTTCATTGAATGATCTGCCACTGTGTGTGGGGGGAAATGTGCCTTTCATGCTGTGACCGAAAAGACAACTCTCTTAACAAGCAGAGAGGAGGATTGGCACGGTGGCGTTGCAGAGCTGGTCGAAATGTTCAATATGAGGACTTATTGTGAAAGCCAAGGGCAGCAATCGTTGCCTGCATGGAGTAACTGCTTGTGTTTGTGTCAGAATAAATCATTTCAAGTGCCCCGTTTAGTGCGGGCTGCTATCCAGGGTGCATGAGTGAGCGCCTTGGATGAGGTAATTTGTTCATTTGAAGACAACTGTGACCCTAGACTTTTCCACAGTCCACTGAGCACTCTACTGCTCATGAAACAGCGAGCTGGGATTTGACCCCTGAGTATCAGGCCTAAAATTGCCAGAACCTTATGGGTGAAGTCAAGTCAAGTGCCTTGGGGTGTTATGTTGTCAGTGGGAAGCTCCATCTGATATAACTTATGCATTTTCACAAAATGTATAAACATTTAACCATGAAAAGACCACAAAGTACGAAAATCGAAAATATGCATCTGCTACAGAATATACATTGCTGGTTATTCATAGAAAGTTGTCATTGCTGTAAAAAGAGGTTAACTCTAAACTCTAATTCCAGTGTTATCTACTAAACACACTGGTTATTCGCTGGGTACAGATTAAAGACAGACATCATGAAAGCTTGTATTACCTACTGAATTGGCAAGTAAATGCAGCAATTTGGGCCGCAGAGCATCCAGCCACCCTCCATTACCCACCTGGGGGACTCTCTCAGATAGCTCAACAAAGCAATTAACAACATAATTAAGTGCCAACGCCATAGTGGCATTTCGTACATCCAGAAACAAGACCGTATTGATCAGAGAGCTGCGAGGTGGCCTCTGATTGATCGGCTGATTGACTGGCTTGAGTGTTCCGCAGGCTCTCTGGGGATGCGGGGGAGAGTGCAGGTGGAGCCGGGAGCTGTGTAGCGTAGCTTAGTGTGGCGTAGCATAGTTTAGCGTAGCGTAGCATAGCGCTCAAGCTAGAGCCATTAGGCTGCAGTGTCACACTTGGCTAATGGGACGTCACAGCTTTTCCTCAGTGACAGCGCTGTTTATGTGACTCATAGGACACTCAAAGGTTCGACTACAAACACACACACACACACACTAATGGAATCTCGTAAATGCACTCACTCTCCTCTACACACATACACTGTCGTCTGAGAACTCGATTGTGGTATGTGGACTTACTTTTCAAATGTGCTTATTATGCATGTAGTTTGATGTATATAAAACATTTACATAATTTTCCTCCACTGTTTGTCTTTTGCCCTGGACTATACTTGAAATAGCCTACTTGACCCAGGTCATGTAATCAATCTGGCAAAATACTGTTTCATTTCAGAGAGATTAATCAGACAACGGTGACTTGTGGACAGATGTGGACTAAGATATCCCTTGATCCCCTTCTGGACAATGGCCTGTGACATCAAGGTATGGCTGAGAGAGAGAGAGGGAAAAATAGACAGAGAGCGAAGGATAGTGACATAGACAGAGGGAGGGAGGTAGGCTAGATAGATAGATAGAGGGAGGGAGGGAGAGAGACCCTCCTGGTTTTTATGGCCCCTCTTCCTTTGGGAGCAGGACAGATTGCTAGGGAAGTGTTGTGGTAGGTCATCAAATAAACTGCCATGTCTTATTGTGTCAATAAACTAATTCCCCTTTTAGGCACCGACCTCTGACCTGTCGGAACTGGCCCGCCATCCTGGAGTGTGTCGGAGCTGGGAGGAGTGACTCGTCTCAAGGGTGTTGAACCATGTCTGGAGGGGGGCAGGAATAATTCATTCCGGAGCGGGTCAACAGTGTTATTGGAGGCGCTGATGAGCCTGAAGCCACCAGTCCGTTTGCCATTTACTGTCATTCCTGCGCCTTCCCATATCTAAGACACTGGGTAGTAGGCAATAGTAGGCTAATTGCAATCTATTTTGCAGGAAAATGTACAGTGGACACACACAGGGCTTGAAATTGTTTAAATAATGACGATATGATAAACACACAAATGCACTACGGCTTCAGAGTATGAGATTTAGCAGAAAGTTTTCAGGTTATTTGAATGTCTGTTCAAGCTCAGGCCTTATTAACCACGTTACGACCAGCGGAGCTTCATTCCATCCTGGGAAGTGTGGTCGTCTGCTTCGTTACCGTCCTCCTCAGCTCTTTATGAGCCCCACGCTGCTTCCCGTCTCTGCTCCCACATACACCGGCTCTTCCGCAATGGCTCCCCAGCCACACGGGCGCGCCACGGACCCATTCTGCTAACGATCCCCCATTTCCAAAGACTAAAAGCCCCAGAATGAGGCTTGGGTGAGATGAGTTTCTCAGCGGCAGCGTTTGGTTCGTTTGTTTGCTCCTTCGTTGTCAATACTGATGGGTGTTCTGCAGATGCTGGGCTTGATCGTGTTGTGCCCAGATTGCTGTTTTGTAAATGATGTAAATAGATTTACTGGTGGCTCTGAGGGGGAGTTGAAATTTAAAGTGAAGAAAGTACAATGGAAGAGGGGTAATTGGATGGGGTTGGGAGGGGTGCTGGGTGGAGGGGGTGATAATCTCATTGTCTTCTCATTGTCTTCTCCCATTGCATTTCAAGTGAGCCCTGTTTTCATAAACAAAAATATTTTGTTTCATCAAACTTCTCCTTTACAAATATGAAGTTCATTACAAATGTAATTTTGCAACACAGCATGCAGTGCTTTTTCTCAACCACTAGAGGGTAGTATTCTATGGAAAGAAATGCAGAGATGGGATGAATGCTCTCTTGTACCTCACTATGGTTTCAACTGCAGTCTTAGTCAAATGTAAATGACTATCAAAAATGATCATTAAAGTAGACTGTCCAATGTCCTGTATGATTTCTTTTGTCCTACTTTTGCAGATAAGAATTGGTACCGCAGAAGGACAAATTAAGAAATACATATTTTGCAAGCAGCATCCTCCAGAGTTACTGTACTGACAAAAGGGAAAGCTAAATGAACATGACAAATAAAAGAATATAAATGCAAGGACAAGATACACTGTCAAGAGACACACATCAAAAGAGAGCAGACAGAGCGTGCAAAGCATGGAAAAAGGAAGGTTGTATGCGTATGCATACACTGCATATGAAAAATTAAATTGTATTCTCGATTATGAAGAGGTAGGCTACAGAATGTTGCAATGAATGGTGCAAAATCTGGAAAAAAATGAATGGTGCAAAATCTGGTATCTGGTATTGTACATGTGTGTGAGAGAGAGAGTGTACTTGTGTATGTGTATGTATGTGTGTGTATGTGTCAGTGTAGCCTATATGTGCATGTGAGTGTGTGTTTAATTGTATGTGTGTGTGTGAGTGTACTTGTGTATGTGTGTGTGCGTGTGTATGTGAGTGATTGTGTGTGTGTGTGTGTGTGTGTGAGAGAGAGTGTACAGTATATGTGCATGTGTGTGCGTGAGTGTACTTGTATGTGAGTGATTGTGTGTGCGTGTGTGTGTGTGTGTATGTGAGTTATTATGTGTGTGTGTGTGTGTGTGTAAGTGTACTTGTGTATGTGTATGTATGTGTGTTGGTGTGTGTGTGTGTGTGTTATTCCAGTGCTCTGACCTCTGAGGACATGCTGAAATTGAAATGACACTGGAGACGCGTGTGTGCGGGGGGTCTCGGCGGCAGGAGGGGTGGCCACACGTCAGGCCAGAGAGCGACAGCGCGGCGTTCCCAGAGTTGCTGCAGGGTCCGAGAGCCTGAACTCTCGCCCTGTAATTACACCATGGCTCGCCCTGCAACCACTCAGCTCAGCCCACTGGTGTCAGTGAACCCCAGGCACAATACCACCAGCCACCAGCGCCCAGCCCAGCCCAGCCCAGGAAAACCTGAACGGCCCAATCATTTACCACAAATGGACCATCCTCCTCATACCGCAGGTCAGTAGCAGGGCAGATGTCTGTAACTGTAGCCTGTGCTGGTAAGCCTAGATGTCTCTGTGTGTGTTTGTGTGTGTGTGTGTGTGTGTGTGTGTGTGTGTGTGTGTTTGTCTTCTATAGCACTGAATCAGCACGATGCATTAAAGGAGACGAGGAGGCAGTGGTCTGGCCTGCTGCACAGGACAACCCCACTGAACCATTCAAACACACACCTAACGGTCTAGGGCGCGTGTGTGTGTGTATGTGGGGAGGGTGGGGGGGGGTTGGAGTTGTTGGAAGACCTGTCTGGAGAGCTGAACAACTGTTTACATTCAAACCTGTTGTAAAAAAAAGAAGCCATCTTAGTATTTTTTGTCCACGTTATGATGGGGGGAGGTGGAAGTGGGTCGCATGTGTTTGCCCTTGTGTTGAGCTCCAGCCACATTGTGCCGTAATGAAGGCTCAGCTGCACGACTGCGGCTTTTAATGAAAAAGTGGGGGCTATAGAAAACAGGTACAATCCACACTCGTATTTCAGGGGGCTTTGTTATGTCTGACAATGAGGCGGTGCGCTGCGATTCTTATAGACTTGGTAAATGGCCCTCTGGAGTCTGCCCATCACCCAGCCGTCCGCATCAAACAGACAGGAGCCACCACAGGATCAATACACCGCTAAATCAGACGCGCTGCTGCCGCTGCTGACTGATGCCTCCATTTATAGCGCCTCATACGTGCACACTTGTGACTTGTCATGTTATTTGGATCCCATTTGAGATCCATTGTAGAATTATCAATTTGTGATTGTCTCGTTTTTTTCTCACCTCCTGTGTGTGTGTGTGTGTGTGTGTGTGTGTGTGTGTGTCTGTGTGAGTGTGTGTGTGTATAATTGTGTATTTGTACGTATAAGTATAAGTATATACTTTTGATCCCGTGAGGGAAATTTGGTCTCTGCATTTATCCCAATCCGTGAATTAGTGAAACACACTATGTGTGTGTGTGTGTGTGTGTTTGTGTGTGGATAATTGTGTATTTGTGTGTGTATGTGTGTGTGTGTGTGTGTGTGTATAAGTATGTAAGTATAAATATATAGTCTTTTGATCCCGTGAGGGAAATTTGGTCTCTGCATTTATCCCATATTGACCCCTCAGTGTCACCTGTTCGTGTAAAATTGCATTGTGAGTGTATGACAAGTTACCAGAGAGAATTTTGCAACATCAGCACTTCAGATACCCAGTTTATGATGCCATTTCTGAAAAATAAATAAATAAAAAAAACCTTAGTGGACCAGTGAAGGTAACGCCTTTTATTTGTTCTGTTGCTTGTGGCATTCTCTCTGATACTGGTCTCAAAGACAGTTCACCTTATCCTTGGGTCACAGTAGTTGGAGTAGCATCAAATAGTATTTACAGACTAGTAACCCTACCTCACTTCGTAGACACTCTTCATTTCAAGGCCTTCTACACCTGGAGGTAGACCAAAAAAAATCCAATCAATTATAGTAATTCATGGCACACACACACCGACACATCCCTGTTTAAACCTGATCCTAACCAATTCAGCTGTCTTTCAGCAGTGCTTTAACATGTCCTTTGAACTGTCAGCTGATGCTCTTCACTGTCCAGTGACTAAGTCCTACAGGTTGTGTGTGTGTGTGTGTGTGTGTGTGTGTGTGTGTGTGTGTGTGTGTGCATGTGTGTGTGTGTGTGTGTGTGTGTGTGTGTGTGTGTGTGTGTGTGTGTGTGGAGGCAGTGTGATAATGGCACGTCCTGAGCACACCTGTAAAAAAATAAATGAATAAAAAAATCTGTGAGACCATTACTGGGCAGAAGGTCGGCAGGCAGGCAGCCATTTGCATTTCCTGGCAGGAGCATTTAAGTTGACAAATAGGATCGGGAGCGAGACCACAGCCACCTGCCACTTAGTTATTAACAACTCCTTCACAAGTGATTTATCTGGCTCCTATTTAAAAAAAAGAGAGGGGAGTTACTGTTGGAATATTATTCAGAAAATTAGCCCCTGTTTAAGCATAAAGCCTTGACTCTACTGACCCCTTAATATACTTATAATGATGCCATTTACCATACAGAGGCTAAGTCAGTCCGACTGCTGTTCAACACCAGTGTGCAAAACCAGGTGCTCCTCTGCACTGCCTTCCACAGCACACTGCAATACAATCTAGACTGTACACAGTCAATTTTTCTCTGAAATTGTGTTATCAAGACGTTGTTGGTATGCACTAAATGTTTTGGGGTACATTAGTACATTTTCGATAACTGTTGTCTGTTTACTAATGATGCAATACATGTTGTTTAAATGGTGTTCTGTTGGTTTTTATTTTATATTGTCTAGAGGACATACTGTAACTTGCGTATTTATCTTTATCTAGTTGGTCTTTAACCATAAAGCTTTAAATAAAAAGCAGTGTGGCATTTGGTCCCCTAATCCCACTGGATTAAAAGTACAAAAACAGAAGTCTGTGAGTAGGCTAAATGATCACAGCATTTTATTTATTCATGTGGCCACTGATTATTAATGTATGTCTATACTTTGCGGTCGCATTATCAAGCTGTTGTCTACACTCCACCAGTTACACCCCTATGCGATAGAGCTGAGCATTAGGATTGCTCAGTTCAAAGAGACCTCGATGAAAATGAACCAATGCTAGTGCTAGTTACTCCATTGTCTGAACATCTCTTTTTAATGTTTCATAATTTAAGAAAAGCAAGTTGTGGTAGATACGGTAAATAACCATATCTGCCACAAATTAAATGACATACACCATTTCGAGGCAGCTGGCATTTAGGGATTGTTTTAGAATTCCAATTCATGCCCCAAAACAAGAAACACCCATCTCACTCAAGAGAGGCCAGGTGAGTAAATGAACCACATTTAATGGCCAAAGAGCTGTTGGCACAGGCCAAATCTGTCTGACGGTATTATCCCCAGTCATCATCAATTACTGACCTCAGATTCAAGTTAAAAAGTTGGTCAGACTTTCCATTGATTTGTTTGCTAAATATTTCAGTGTACAAAGCAGCAACCTGAAACTGTGGCCTCACTGCAAAGGTGGACAGACGTCACCTCTTAACCTTGACTTCATTAACACTAAAAGCGTTGCCATGGACACTCTCCATGTACACTAGTTTGGTCTGTGTGAGGTGTAATTCAGACCCTCTCCAAATCACTGATTTATATGATTGACAGATAGCAGAGAGCTGATATGCATCTGATGTGTGCCTTGTTTATGTCTTGACTGAAATTATATTTTATGACATGTCCACAATGTCTAGTAAAATGAATTCCAGTAAATTGTCATTAAGCCATGTCATGCGATGACATCGGCTATGATAATCGAGAAAACACGGCGTACCTTGTATCAAGCCATTTCGGAGTTGCATCAGTACACTCTTATTTATGGAATAGTTCAGCGTTAACCACACCAGTGTCAAGGTTTATCTGTACAGCTCTCTGATAAATGGCAGTATAAGTGACATGACAGCTGATTTGATAGGGTCAGGAATGGGGTGAATAGGGGTTATGTTGCATTAGGCCTACTCGAGCTTTTGTGATCGGTGGAGAGCTACAACCTGAATCAAAGTAGCCTTATTGAGCTTAGGGGAATTCCAGGTTATTAAACTGGTCAAACAGAGATGAACCACATACAAACACATTAAATAGAAATGTGCTTAAGCATTTACTAGTGTATACTGAATATATAGATATTCCTAAATGTTTTTTTTTATTTGGATCGGATTTATTTGGATAATCTGTGTTCCAATTTCAACCAATAATGTAGACTATGCATCTTGCTCCTTTTATTTTGTTTTGTTTTGTTACTTAAACCATCCAATATTTGCGATTTTTCAAGTCTGTTCATTTTGTTTTTCTTCTTTCTTGTAAAAAGTTAAATAACTTCAGCTCATATGTCTGAATTCAAATAGCTCTCAGTCCCAGCCAAGCAGCTTGTAAATTGTGGGGAAGAGAGAGACCAGGGAGAACTTGGTCTGGGCTGATAAAATAGTTTTTAATTACCAGATAGTTGCTCTCAGTCATATAGGCCTCTGCTCAGGCCCCAGCCAGCTCCACGCTTTGATTTCTGATAATGTGGATTGCTGACTTAGCGAAATATCCAAGCACCTTCTCTCTGAGGGTCAGTTTGACACACTGCCATATGGATTACCTGCTCTCATCAGCACAGTGCTGGTGGAAGCATTAACCGGGACACTCCTGTTCGTCTTTGTCTCTTTCTCTTCCTGTGACAATTAAACAACGTAATAATGCCCTACAAGAAAATCTATTGTTGTTCCTGATTATTCCAGTTGTTCAATACCTGTGTCAAATCACAACAGACGAATAAGTGTGAGATTGCATGTTTGTCTTTTCCTTAGCACAGCTGCCAAGGCAAATACAGACATGTATGTATTCAGTATGTGTGCACAGTGACACAATGGCCTTTGTGCAGCTCCATTAAAGTCAAATTACATCAATGGTAGCATCATCCTTAACTATTATCAAGGCAAATTTAGTAATTGACTCATGATTGCTAATGTACGTGCAAACAGGAAAAAAAACACACGATAAAGCACAGTGTGTCTGACTTCTTTTTCATGATAAAAGCATGGATGATATAAAGCATGCTATTCATATTTAGCTTTTACATTTTGCTATAATAGAACTGGAAATGTTAAGGACATTGCAGAACTATATATTGTTTGCCATGATAATGGCTATAGGCAAGAGGGCAAAGGGTTTTTATTTCAGATGCTGTTGTGCCAACCTACAGAGCTTTGCATTTGTTCCAGTATAAAGGATTAAGCTTAACCAGCTGCTCATCATTAAACATGACCAAGGTCAGCAAATGTCAAATATCCCAGTGGCAAATGCAATGCTGTAAATTACAGCAAATGGACACTAGTCTTTGTTGAGGGATCAATGGCTTGAAAGCATCAAGCATTCAGACTATCTATGATCAAGCACCTGAATCAGCCCTGCAAGATAAGGCAGTAATCAACAGAGGGTTAAGTGTTCTCTGTTGTACACTCATTTAACACTAATGGCTTGTGTCAAGTGAAAATCTTTACATACTAATCCTGCTTTAAGCTCACACAAGTGAAGCATGGAGATGATACAGCCCAGCCAGAGAGCAAACATAGATATACATAGATAAATATTCTTTTGATCCCGTGAGGGAAATTTGGTCTCTGCATTTATCCCAATCCATGAATTAGTGAAACACACTCAGCACACAGTGAACAGAAGCACACACTAATCCCAGCGCAGTGAGCTGCCTGCAACAACAGCAGCGCTCGGGGAGCAGTGAGGGGTTATGTGCCTTGCTCAAGGGCCTACTGGTCGGGGTTTGAACCGGCAACCCTCCGGTTACAAGTTCAAAGCGCTAACCAGTAGGCCACGGCTATTACAGAACATATTACAGAAAAAAAGTATGTACAAGTATTAGGCTATTTTAAATTGAGACATTTTGGCCTACACCTTGGTGTATCCAATCAGCAGTTGGTGGACCATATAGAGCTTACAGGTGTATGCTAACCAGGGGTGGTAATTAAATTTACTTTAATACAGCTCTTTGGTATATTTTTCAAGTATCTATAAACTTGAGTTAACTTTTACTCTACTACATTTGAAAAAACAAGTAGGCCTACTGTACTTTCAACTCCCCTACATTTGAAATACAAGCATGAAGTACTCATTAGGCCTATTTTGAATAACAGCTTTGAAGTGATTTTTTTATATCATGTGATAGACCATATTGAAGTTCAGAGTGCTTTCTTAATTGTGTTAATAGTTCAATTTGAAAGTAGTAGCTAATGAGAAGAAATGTCTTGAGTCTGACTGTGTCTCTTTGCTGATGACAGACGCTTAGAGGAAGGCAGTCATAAAAAATATTCTACATTAAAATGTATGAAATACTTTTTTACCATTTGAAAGTAAGATCACATCAGCCCACCGTAACAGAAAACAGGAAAGCTGCTGCAAAGCTGAATTTGAGTAAACACCAAAGTCACAAAAAAACTACAGACGTTTCCTTGAATCGTTTCCGGGTTCATTACGGTAGTCATCCGGTTTGTTTCCGCTATTTGAGAGTTTTCTAGTTTGTTGACAGTTTGAGAGCTAACGTTAGCCAGTATCGGAAAAATCATGGTTTATTCATAATCAAAAACGTTTGTTCATCTTATAGCCACTGGCTGTTTGTTGAGTTGGTCCTGCTGAAGATTTAAGCACAATCCGCAAACAAAATGTGGTTAACATCATCTATAGTTCGAGCGTGCTATTAGCAAGCTAACGTAACATACATGCTGGAGTATAAGTGAGCTAGTTAGCTTAATTACGCTATGGTGCTTCTCACACATTTGTTATGCTTTTACTTCTTCTGAATAATTTGTGCGGCATGGACACCGAGGGAATCGTCATCCGAATCAAAACCTCACGCGGGGACATGGACTCCTCTGTGGACTGTCCCTCTATGCTGAGTTTTAATGACTTACTGGCAAGTACTTTGATAGCGTTAAGTTATTAAATTATCTTTTTTGACACTTGATTGTACCACATCACAATATATTTCAGTTTTGAAGAGTCAAATGTTGGCATGTCAAATTGGACCGTCAAACATAGAAATGAGCCAATGTTTGGTTTGTAACGTAGCCTAATTATGCCCAAATATATAGCGATAACTTAAGTATAAGTTACTTTAACGTATGGCTATAAAGGTTCTAGCAAGATTACGTTATGCTAAATAGACAGTCTTGTGTGGTAAGAGGCAATCTAGTTTTGTTTGTGCCTGACACATCCAAATGTTAAAGTAGCAGGCATAGAATGACAGTGCTTACTCCTAAGCATCCGGTTCCACATCCTCACTATTATCCAATATATTCTTGCAGCCTAATTTCTGTACATATCAAAGATACTATTTCGCTTGTGAATGTATTTACGTCTGTTTATGGTTCAACATTTCTTAGGTAGCTATAAGGGATGTCATGCCAGAAGCCACAATAACAGCATTTGAATGTAAGTTCATTATTGATCAACATACTAAGTTATGTTTTGCTGCTTGCTGCTTTGCTGTCTGCATACAAAATTCAACAGATGAGTCTTTGTAAGAGGTAGTTTTTTTACCTGAAGAAGTTTTATTAAATTGTAATGTAGACAAATTAATGTACAGATCAAGGTAATTTGAGCTAAGAACATTACATTCACAGGTTTAGGTCTGAGGGGTCTACTATGAAGCAAAGTTACTTACTGTCTTATTCAGATAACTTCACAAGTAACCACTAATTTAAATGTGACTTTACTATTGTGACAATACGTGACTGTTCTTATAAAGGTCAGTGGTTACTCTGAAGGTTCATGGATAAGGCAGTAACCTCGCTTCATCGTACACCCCTCAGCACTATAAATGAGAAGCCAAGAAAAAAAAAAGAACAGAATTTGGCATTCCAAGACATTATAATATTTTGATATGTTTATGCTTGTTGTGAACTTGTGGCCACTATATATTCTTACTGATACCCAGGGACTGTCAATGCTTGGCTTGCCACAGTGCCCTGGGGGATTATGAATAAGAACATAGTTTTTGTACTTATGGTTTCATTGTGACAGTAGTACATTATGATATTTCGTAATCACGTTGACTGTTGCCATAATCTCTGTTTTCGTGGAGATGATGATAGATTTCCTGTTTTGTAGATGAAGATGAGGTTGGTGATCGAATTACCGTCAGGAGTGACGAAGAAATGAAAGCCATGCTCTCATATGTGAGTGTTAATTTTTCTTAAAAATTCTCTCAAAGTGCCTTTAGTATGTTTTCAGAAATGTTTCTTTCATGACCATTTTTTTCCTACTGCAAGGTTAGTAAGCAAGGAGAAAAATAACATCTGGAAAAAATCTTTTTTTTTTTTTTTTTGGAAAGTATATATAGTTTTATGGTTCCACAGAATTATAATTACTGACCTCAAACCATTGAGATTTGAGATTTGATTTATAACCTTTCTCATTGTGCCATTGAGCGCTGAAAGGGTTTTGTTAGAGGGAAAGCTATTAAAAATCTATTATTGTGGATCTTTTCAGCCCTTGGCAAAATATGCTCATTACTAAGCAGATTGGTGAAGATGACAAGTAGCTGCAGATTTTTTCCTTTTTCCTCTTGTCTCTGTACCCTCCCTCCCTCCCCTCCACTTGCTTGATGTGCCAATTGATGTTTCCATGGTAACAAGTCACCTTTGGCATGCACTGGCACAAGTCCTCAAAGAGACGAGCTGCGATCGTCTGCGTCTCTTTCTCACCGGCTCCCGCGTGTCTCACAGTGGTCACAAGCAATGTCTAATGTTTAAAGAGCAAATATGGTACAAATGAGGCTACTTAAAGATAATTCAATCTTTTTTTAATTACCCAATACAAAAATCCGCCAATGTTAATTTGCAAGACCCATATCTATATGTACATTCACATTCACATTCACATACCAGCTATATTCTGCTGTAGAATTTTATATTTTTTTTCCCCAAAACACTTTTTTTGTTTTGTATTTGTTTCTCAATGCTTACTGTTCATGTCGCAGACATCAAGAGTAATGGCTTTGATTGTTGTGTTTGTGTGCTACGGTGCAAGCTAAATGAACTATCAACTTTTATTATTTATTATGCAGTACTTAAAGTTTCGCCTCATTAATAAACGGACCCCCTGGGCTGAGAAATTTTTCAAAATCTACTTTCATCTGGGGATGTCTTTTACCCCCCATCAGCTTACACTGATGCTTGGATAGCTACAGGCTCTTTTTGCTCTCCCTAGAAAAAAAAGACACTTAGAAATGCATGTTATTTAATTGTTTACCGTACTTCAAATCATTTAATTTTTTGTTGTTTTGTGCTCATCGTAGGCTGCTTGAATAATTTCAACGTATCTTTCACCTTTCAGAACATAGCCTAGATTAACCTCACCTGATTTCAGTTACTTTGTCCTCCTTAGTATTGTAAGCTGGCAGTGGGCTCAATAGAAAATCTATGAAGGTCGATAATATTTGATTTAGATGAAAGTGCCTGAGCAGGCATAACAATAACCATAATATCTTTTACCTCAAATGGTGTATTGGGTCAGATCACTTGTCATTGTTGATGCTGATGTAAGCTGTATGTATTTCAGGGCAAGTGCATTGGAAAGAAAGGAACTCAGTCATCTAAATAGGCCACCAAAAAGGTGTTCTGGGGATGCCTGTTTGTAATGCTGTTTAATGCATGCTTGCATACAAACACCATTTACCCAAACACATTGCCTCGTTCACATAGTTTTGGCTGCAGCACAATGATCTCCAACTCCTGAGTAAATGAGTTGCTGCTCCCGATAATAGCCTGTGCTCCTCCTGGGATGGCACCGTCTGGGAAAGGTGCTGAATGAAGGGGAAAGTGTAATATGGGCATAATACTGACTTTACCACGGTCTTACGCAACACTCACGCTTTTTTAGCAATCCCCGCATTCATATTCAGAGCATATGCTTTATTTTCGCCTGGGTGGCAGTTTAGCGTCCTCTGAGACCCTCACCTCTTTTCCTCTAGCCGAATCTGCCTTGTTGTCATTAATTCCAGATGAGGGGATTGCCATGGTGTTGAATTAATAGGAATTAAGGACTGGTTCTGTTTCTGATGAGCAGTTAAGCAAGCGATTCCGCCGACTCTCTGGTGGCCTCTGCCCTTGGATTGGATCCGTCATGGGATGCCGCCTGGGATCAGATGAGGCTGGCACCTGACCTGACCTCTGGGGTCATAAGCCGACAGCTTCAAGCCTTCCCTCTCAATTGACTGGGGTCACAACCTGCAGAGGAAATAGTAAAGAACATCCGACCACAATTGTAAAACAAAACGACAATCACACCAAAAGACGCCAAATGCACATGCAAAAAGAGAAAGAGTGTGGAATCATGCACGCTGCCGTTAGAGCAAATAGGGATGCGCCGTGTTGCGCATCGAGGACAGCCTCCGTCATCGTCTGACTTTGACCGGGTGCGTGCAGAGCGGACGCCTTTGAGACAGGGGCATTTATAATCGCGCCACTGAACCTGGAGGAAGGAGCCGCTGCCACCACCACCACCACCACCGCTTCTGCTGCTGCTGCTGCTGCTGCTGCTGCTGAAAGTTAAAGACTGACCCGTGTCAGATGTAGCCACGCGACCTCATTCCCCCACAATCCCCCAGCCGACGCGCGCTAATTGAGGAGCGCTCCTATTCTGGGTCTGCTAATGATGATGAGGCTAAGGCAGGGGAGGAGAGGAGCGGTGTGAGAGAGAGGGCCAGTCTGTCCCCCCAGGCTGAGGGATGCTGTTTGTGATCAGTGTTTAGTTATTGTCCAACAAAGGGGAATTTCTTTTAATACACTGTTACATATTAGTGGGTAATTGCGGCTCCTAATCAATAAAGTAGTGGAGTGGAAAATTAAAGGTGTTGTGTGTGTCTGTGTGTGTGTGTGTATGTGTGTGTGTGTGTGTGTGTGTGTGTGTGTGTATGCATGGGTGTGTATGAGTGTGAGCTGTAGTAACTACAATGTAGTAACGACAAATTTCTGATCCTACAGCGCGCGCCTACAAGGAACTGAGGGCATGTTCACATGTGCTGGGGTGTCTGTGCATGTCTCTGTGCGTGCGTGTGTGTGTGTGCGCGAATGCATGTGTGCGTGTGCGTTTGTGTGTGCGCGTGTGTGTGTGTGTGCGTGCGTGTGCAGGAGCTACATTGTTCCTGTGTGGCCTAGCGACAATGCTGGCGGGCAGGAAGAGATGAAACCTGAGGAGGGGGCAGCGATGATAAATAGGCCTTTTAATAACAGCTGCCCCCCCTCCCTTCTCTCTGCGTCTCTCTCCCTCTTTCTCTCTGTGCCTTTATTTCTCTCTCCCTCTTTCTCTCTGTGCCTATATTTCTCTCTCTCTCCGTGCCTATCTTTTTCTTTCTCTCTATGTGACCGACTCTGTTTCTCTCAGGGTGTGATTCATTTACTCGTAGGGCAGGGGAGTGTGGCTGCTGTTCTGCTAGGCTGAGCTGAGCTGTGTTCTGCCCTGAGTCCAGTGGCCCACTGAAAACAGCACAAACAGCACAACCCCCCCCACCCTACACACACACACACACACACACACACACACACACACACACACACACACACACACACACACACACACACACACACATTGTTTCAGGGTCCATCTGTGTCTGTGGTTTGGTTTGCAGTAGACAGCCTGCCTATCTGTTCAGGGGCCAGTGTCAACGAACGAGGTCTCTCACCGACATAGACAAGGGGAGGAGGGGGCACATACACACAAGCTTCTAAGCAGATGGTGGTGTTAACTGAAACATCAATTGAAATGTTCTTTTAGCAGGAATCGTGTGTGTGTGTGTGTGTGTGTGTGTGTGTGTGTGTTCTCGCTGTACCTCCTCCTAATTCTAAGAACCCAACACACCTAGTTCACCTTTCTTCCCTTCTTCTACCACTATGTCCTTCAACCTTTTCTGCCCTCTCATCTTCTGGTAGTAGTATTTATTGGTGTAGTATTAAAGGTGCTCTAAGCGATGTCAAGCGGTTTCTAAGCTAAATCATTTGTATAAAACATAAAGCAAACGTAACCTCACCATCCACTAGGTGCCTGTGCCCTAAATACATTGTAAAAAATCGCGGTCTTTGTGGGCAACAAAAACAATCTGGTCCAGCCTGGACCAAAAAAGCGTAACAAACTCTTCCAGCCAATCACCGAAGAGATGCACGTTTAGGAGAGTTTCAATTGCACAGGAGGGAGGGGGAGGGAGTAGCGAGCTAGCTCTCTGTTTTGTTTGGACGTCAACAGAAATGACGTTACCCAACATCGCTTAGAGCACCTTTAATTGTTACCTAAGGTAAGGTCCTCTGCGTTATGTTATTCCTCATTGTTGCAAATCACTTTGGATAAAAGCATTTGTTAAATTAATAAATATATTATAAAATGTAATTGTACAAATGTAGTGCACATTCCAGTGAGATCAGTTGTTCACCTACCACAGCTCAAGGAGAGCGGAGGAGCTTCTGCTGTTCTTTGCAGGGTCAGAGCACCCTGCTTCTAATGTGCTCACGTACAGCGTTTTTACAGTCGTTTTTTTTATGAATAGGATAAATTGCCTCACACACTCTATCGACGCTGTGTTTTTGTGTGTGAGTGAGTTAACCTTCGCTGTGTAGTAATGCAGTGTAGAAGGTAATTAAAGTCGAGCTGTTTTGGAGTGTAGCGTAAGATTGCTGCTCGCTAAAACAAATGGCCCCACTCTTATTTTGACAGGCGTGTGATTGGAGCGCACCTGGAAGGCATTACAAGCTTGGGATCAATAGGGAGTTAATTTCCCATTAAAGAAAGATTACCTGGACGGTGATACTGAGGCTTTTCAGGCTGGGTGTATAGCCTGATGGACAATGCAAAATGGTGCCGTTTCATGGCATTGAGATTGGCGTTTATCTCTGGTGTCAATAATGCACTGTCCCCTTTCAGTGACAACACTTTTACAGTGAAGGGGAACATTTATACTATGTAAAAGTTAACTCTGTCTTTTAAATTTATTTGTATTGAAGAATGACAAACTCCAGTCTTTATGGTGAAATGAAATCGAACCATTTTTTCTGAATTTGCCTCCCACTGCTCTCTCCCAATCTCTCTTTCTCTCTTTCTCTCTCTTTCTCTCTTTCTCTCTCTCTCAATCTCTCTTTCTCTCTTTCTCTCTCTCTCTCTTTCTCTTTCCCTCTCCCTCCCCCTCCCTCTGTCTCTAGTACTGCAATACTGTGATGGAGCAACGTGTCAATGGACTGCTGCCTGAGCCACTGCAGATCTTTCCTCGAGGTTTGTACTGTATAGTGTGTGTACAGTGTGTGTGTGTGTGTACAGTGTGTGTGTGTGTGTGTGTGTGTGTGTGTGTGTGTGTGTGTGCTGTGTACACACTACTCTTGTCTTGCGTCATCATTAAATAACATTTTACCTCCTGTGGGCTATGTGGCACATAAAAGAACGAAAGGATCCTTTTGAATTTTTGTAATTTGGAACAGCTGGGTAAATGTTATCGTGATCATACCTATCTATAGATTTTAACCTTCCATCTTTGTAAAAGTACAAAGTAGGAGTTATTTTACTGATTTATACATTTAGTTTCTGATTATTACTAATAATGATAACAGACGCTAATGATATTAGACTGCTAGTTGTGTTGGTTTACACTGGCAGGCATTTTGTTGTGAGGAAAGTATGCAAATACTCTCTCTCTCTCTCTCTCTCTCTCTCTCTCTCTCTCTCTCTCTCTCTCTCTCTCTCTCTCTCTCTGTGTGTGTGTGTATGTACATATATGCATGTGTAACAGAGAGAAAAACTGAGTGTGAGACAAAGACTAAAGAATCCTGAAAGCCTGTGTCCATATGTACGTAAGGATTAGCGTAGTGTATAAATACAAATGATGTCTGGAAGTAGTACCCCTGTTCCACCCACAGTCATTTCAGCAAGGTCCCCTAATTCCCTGCGCATGTCTCCTGAGCCACGTCTCAATCATTCTCACTGCTAATTTCAGATTCATCCTCATTTCTTTTTAAACGATTCCTTTTCAGCAAATTTGTAAATGGCCCTGATGTGTTCTACAATTTAGTCAATTACTGTTTCAGCCGGCAAGACTCCAGGGATACGGAACATACATGGCCTGAAGGTATCCATTTCAATAATTGTTTCAGGAAAGTTGGGAATGGATTGGCGATGCTGTGCTCCACTTATTGAAATGTCAATTGAAGTCAAGGCTCTCCTCTCACCAGCCCCCTCTTTATATTTATATATGTAGATGTGCAGCTCTATTTTTTCTGCCTCTGTCTGTCTCTCTCTCTCTCTCTCTCTCCTCAACCCCTCCTTCTTCCCTCGCTCTCTTGTCCTTTTTGAAAGTGCTCGGTTGGGGTGTTGGAGATCTACGTCTTGCGTCTAATATGCAGAAACGGTTTAGGGATGAGAAATGATTTGTGCAGATTTATGGTGTTTATGAATATGGAATAAGAACAGTGGTCATGCTTGTATGCATTCTACTGTTCCCATTAAACTTTCTCCTTCTTAGGTTTATTGTAGCTAGTAGTATCATACATACGAAGCAATATTCTCTCAATACATATTAAGTATACATACAGTATGCTTAATTAACCTATATCTGCGCAAGATCATTAGGATTGGTATATGTGGAGTCATTGGGTCAGGTGTTTGTTTTCAGACATTGCCCTAGACTCAAAATGATCTTTTTAGGTTTTAATGTAAAATTAATTGCTTTGGTGGCAAGTAAAGTAAATTATATATCTGTTTGAAAACGAGGTCTTCATGGACACTAATTAATTAACAAGAGAATCTCTTCTTTACTGGACTGATCAGAGTGACCTGTAGACCTCAATTAAACAAACTATTTTTAGTTGCTTTGTGTGTGTGTGTGTGTGTGTGTGTGTGTGTGTGTGTGTGTGTGTGTGTGTAAGCATGTTAGATTTAGGTCTGCACCTTTGAATGCCATTCAGGAGAGCACATAATGGCAAACTGAATTTATTTTTAATGTCACCTAAATGTTTTGGCGCACAGATGTGGATCCAAGGATACACCCCAAATTTCCCCCCCCCCCCCCCCCCCCCCCCCCCCACTCCTCCTATCCTCCCCAAGCTACCTCCTTCTGCCCCCCCCCCCCCCCAACACTTTCCCCATGTCCGCATCTTCCACAAAAGCCAATTAACCTTCGCTCTGAGCTGTGGAGCCACTGTGCTGAATCACAGGTTAATGAGAGCCATGGCATGGCCTTCCTGTCATTGTCTCTGTCTGGCCGCAGGTGAACACGAGGCATGCATCCGACAACAACCGCGCCCCCTGTGCCACCGAAACGCTGCCCAACAATAGGTGAGATGCCCAGGGTTACAGCTGCACAGCTGGTAGGGTGAGTGAGGGGGGGATGCCAGCGCTGGAGAGGGAGGTCTGGGACGAACCGCAAGTCTGACCTTATCAGTGGATGCGGTCCTGATATAACCTACCTACCTTATAGCACCTGTGTGAATCAGCCACTGTTTTGATGAGTATAATAATCTATCTGTGTTTATGATTATTATAATGATTAGGTTTATCTGTGACATCATCTCTAGCTTCAGTTTGGTGGTGGCATGGATACATGTGTTTCTGCATGACATCATCCAAACGTCTATCCGTTAGTGTCATAGAACATGCACACCCTGTCTCCCTCTCTCTTTCTCTCTCTCTTTCAATCTCTCTGTCTCTCTGTCTCACTCTCTCTCCCCCTCTCTCTCTCTCTCCCTCTCAGTGATAATACAGGCAGTATGCATGCATGCATGTGTAAGCTTTGCACTGTGCAATGTGTTAATGGTCACTGACAGACATTTTCCCCACACAGCTTAAAAAAATCTTCAGCTGAGCTCAAAAAGATCCTGACAAATGGACAGGTATGATGTTTTATGTAGTTCCTTTATCCACACACACACACACACACACACACACACACACACTGAAGACAAATACAGACAATTGGTTTCCCTATGAGGTTCTATTAAACCCAGGGCTACCCCTGTTGTTCCCTCTACTCCCAAAGCTATGAGAGGGGGAGATTTTCACTGCCGCAGGCCTCTCTGCATTGTCCAGCCGCACCTATTAGCTCCTATCGACTGGGACATGCTTGTCCCCCACTCAATGAGTGGTTCCTTATTGATTTTTATTTTCCCAGTGTTTTTCACGCTGCCTTTTTACAGTGGGATGGGATGAGATCTTTATCCCACACCGATCGGAGATGTATCTGTAGTCAATGGCCCCTGTCGCTGCCTTTCTTATCCGCTCAACACAAACTTTCTCTCTCTCTCTCTCTCTCTCTCTCTCTCTCTCTCTCTCTCTTACACACGCGCACACATACACACAAACGCACATGCACACAAACGCAAACACATACACTAGCTCTTCCTCTGGAAGCACAAGAGCCATTTGGAAGCCGAACTCTGTCAGGCAGACAATTAAAGCGAGCCTGTTCCCTAGTGTCACCTGTTAGGCGCTGGACTAATAGAGCTGTAGCAACTGCACATCCTGACATCTGACAAGTGCCCCCTCCCCCCTCCCAACACAACAACACACTTTAACCCAATCAATGGGCCTCAATTGGAAAGGGCCACCCCCCTCCCCTCCCCCCAGTTGTCCCTGCCCTCCAAAATGAGCTGTGACAATCCAGCATTGACTTCATATCAACCGGAGGCCAAAGAGCAAAACATGCCCCTCTCTCCAGATATTGACAATTGCTTTTGGCTACAACTGGTCCCCTAAAGTAGATTTATTGGCTCAGGTTATATGATATAAATATTTATCTAATATCTGTCATGCTGCCAAAATGGCAATTGTTTGGTCGTAGAGGTCAATATCGATGAAGTGACAGTGGCGCACACTTGGTTGGTTTGACTTATGTTTCAGGAGACAGTGTTTTATATAGCTGGAAATGAACTGGCCCTGTGGCAACTCTCAAGCCCTTCTTTAGCGTGCCAACTTTTAGCAGCACAAATAACCATTTCCTCACATTTGGCCTTGGACTATGATCAAATTGATTATATCTATTCCTACTTGATTTGTTTGGATTAGACCTATTGAACATTTTTTGTGCAAAACACTAAAATGATGTTGCAAGTCCTCCTTGATGCATTCAGGTTTAAAGAGACAACATACACAAAGGGACCTGAAAGTGAAAGAGAGACAGAACAGTCCTGTCAATCACGCTGACGTGAGGAAACAGAGACTGTTCCGGTCTCTTGCTGTCCGTACAAACGTCACTGTGTTGTACAGTACAGTGTTTTGACACCTTTTATCAAAGTTGAAGGTGACGGGGGACTCAAACAAATCGTCATTAAGCTTTCAATCACATGCTGCCACACCACTGTCCCCTTATAAATTGGACAGCAAATGTTGTATTGATCCTCCCCTCTCCTCTCCACCCGCCGCTGAACTTGAAATGACCTGAGCAGCAGCCTGGTGGTTTATGGCTGGAGCATCTTTCTGCCTGTGATATTCCTCAGCCTGCGAGGAGCATCTTTCCGCCTCTGATATTCCTCAGCCTGCCATGGCATCTGCTGATTATTTATCTCTATGTGCTTTCATAGATAAATGAACAAGACATACAGTACCAGGAGCAGCTTGGCCATGGAAATGGAGGCACTGTGTACAAGTAAGTCTGCTGGGCTTCTGTGATATAGCACACACACACACACACACACACACACACACACACACACACACACAGACTCACAGACACACACCGACACACACACTGTTATGCATCCCTTAGAAACTGCCTTTTGTAATACAAAACTCTTCCAGCAAGATGGCATTTTATCCATCGCTTTTTGCATGCAGGTAAATGAAAGCAGAGGTGACCTTCCTTTACATAGCTAAAGAGGGTCTGCAAGGGGTTTCTGTTTTCTTACCGATTGAAATGTACAGTATTTTTAACTGTATATCCTGTAGGAATATCAGCACTCTGTGGTTCCCATTTTGTCTCTGGCTTCATTGTGTTATTTATTTCATGAAGTGAAGGTTGCCAAAATGGAATGCGGTATTGATTTTGAAGTTGAGGAATGGGAGTTGTTATGCGTGCCTCCTCTTTGCAGGTTGGGTGTGCGCGTCACAGCTCATTTCTATTACTACGGTGATATACGAGGTTGGCACGGGCCGCACGACAGGGTGGCACAGGTCGCCACGCTCAAATCTCAACGCCCCCCCCCCCCTCCCACACGCACTTACACACACACACACACACACACACACATACACACACATACGCACCCTCACCCTCACCCCTCCGCCCCTCAACACTGTTTCCAGCCATATCGAAATACTTTATTGAGATTGAAGTATTGATCACCTCTCAGGGTAGCCTTGACTCCACATCAGTGTTAGCTGGCCTGTTGTTTGTTTGTTTATTTATTTATTTATTTATTAAGTAAATTGTTGCGGGGGACCTCAGTGGGTCAGTGCTGGCTCTCAGGCGCTGCCATGCTTCTCTGTGCCTCTCGCCGGAGCGCTACACATTTCATCCATGTCATATTTTCATTGACGGGGAAAAAGAATGGAGAGAGAGGAAGTCGAGAGGAAAAAAGGAAAGGCGGTCATTCTGCCAGCAGTGGTGGCGGAAATCTGTTAAAGCGTCGCGTGCTGTAAAAAAAAGCCAATATTGCAACCCAGACAACTTTTAAATCAATCAAACTCAGCAGAAAAGCCACACACACTCCAGCTCCCAATTTTTATGGCGGCGTGGAAGAAAAAAGTGCTGATTTTTTTGTTCTATTGTGAATGCTTTTGAACAATTTCTCGCCAGGGTGCACACAAGGCACTTTTGATGTTATGTTTTGAGTGAGTGAGCACCCTGTCACAGGTTAAATAAGATACTCAACAAATCACCAGGGACTTGTTTGGGGATATGTTGTTTCAAACATCCCTCAAGTGTTATGGGTGAAGAATTGTTTGTTTGTTTATCAAAGTTGGCTCCCACAGAGAGGACTTGACATGCCTCCTCTGAATATGAAGAAGAGAAACAAACAAACAACAAAAGACTATGTTTAAGCTTGATGCTGGATAGGCTTTCATTTGGTATATGAGTGTATACGTGCATGTCGGCCTTTAGCGGGCTGCATAGGTTAGCAGGTTCACAGCATAACAGTGGGGTGAAATGTAGACGTCCACACAGACGCAGGGCAAGGAAACAGGAGGCTTGGCCGCCCAGATTGCTTGCCGACGGATCTGGCCTTGGCGACCCGATGTTGGTTCCCCAGGTCTGTGCCAGCTCTGAGCCAGATGGAACCCAGGGTTGGCATCCACCTCTGTCCCACAATCCCCTGTCCTCAATCACCTCTTCTCTAAACACTTTTGCTTAATATAAAAACACAAACCACTTTGACCGTCAAACATGCATAGATGTTTTTCTCTTTTTTTATTTTTGGAAAAAGCATGGTGCCTTGGGTATAAGGTTAAATTGCTTTCCTTTAAAAAAATAAATCACTTGGCTGTTCTATAGGGCTTTAACCTAACCAGAGCCTATCGCTGTACGGTTATTACATGTCAAGGCATGAAGAGTTGATAAGGTTGTCTTTGACACTCAAACATGCAACACGCTCACAAACATCACACTCTGGCTCTCTTTCCTCTGCCTTCACGTCCACACACAACAGCTCCACTCAAGAGCATGCAAACGTAGGTCAGCGTTCAGGTTTCTACCCCCCCACTGCTTTCTTTGCGATGTGGTATTTCTTCACTTTGCTCTGTTCTCATAAAGGCGATTCTTGGGCAGGTAGACTCCTATTAACCTTCTTCCATTTTCAACCCTCCGTCTATGACTCCATGGCCATGAAGCTGAGAAGTACTGTAGTTCAACACCAATGACACCTTTGATGTCCGTCGTGCTGATCGCATGATTTGAGAGGAGTTTCATTACACTCATACAGGATTTCAGCGCACGTCACCATGAGGAGGGTTGTGGCCTTTGGACAGGCCGGGTATCTCGCACAGAAGGATCTACTGTCATGGCTCATTGCGTCTGCTTAATGGGGCCATACGCATGCACAGTTTGAGTGGCGTTTGAATGGGGGCTTCAGACCGGTTTCCCCCACAAGATTTAATTTCATCTTTATGCTAGGTTACCTACCAGTGCTCTAGCATTAGTGGATGGTGTTTGAAGCCCTCCCCCTCCCCCCACTCCTCTTCCCTTTCTTCGTCTCCAGCCTTCTCTTTCTTTCCATCACGTGTGGGTCCAGTGCTGGTCGTCTCAGGTGTGGTGGAGGCAGGAGAGGTGAGGTCTGCAGTAACCCGAGGCAGCGTCTGTGAGCGCTGGGTATAAGGCAGGGCAGCCATGATTCTCTGTCGCGGGGCCATGAATACTGCATGACGGAGCTTTCATTACAGCATAGGCTTGAGTGTAAATAAGATACAGTGGAAGGGACGTGTTTACCGGGGGTCAGGACACCGCCGGCTGGATAACCTTGCCCTGTGTGGCAGGCCTGTCACCGTAACTCACTCTCCCCTGGCTGGCTCGCCATGCCGGCGGGTTCAGGGACGCTCCGTGAATGAACCCTTCACTTATCCACCACTTATGGCAAGCTTCTCTCCAGATGATGGTGACCTGAGCATGGCTTAAACTTCTATTGTCGAGCTGCAGTATTTCAGATCAGATACAGCAAGTGTCATAAACAGGAATTGTCTCTTATTCCCCAATAGAATTAAAAAAAATCTGTCTATAGTGGGACAGTTAAAATTCTAATCGTGTTATGAATGTGGTCAGTTGTTATCAAGGGCTTGTATCAATACCCAGTCACAATCTGAACCTTTACTTTCAGTGATTAACATGAGACTGCGCTGCCATCAGTGTCTCAATTAACATCTTCCACTGGTCTTAATTAACATGCAGATGTCTAGGATAGCTGATGTTGATTGCAGCTTCAAGGAAAAGTAAGACATCACATTAGATGTAAAAAAGCAAGTTGCTAATGCTGTTCAAGGGATGATTCCAGGCATCACTTAGACAGATCATTGTTATTTGTTGTTATGTTTAATAGTTTAAAAATAAATGGATCATTTAAAACATGGATTTGGGTGTGTAGTAAATGCACCAAATGATATTTCCATAGTAATCATAAGGTAACAGGGAGCACTTGTGATCCCTTAAGCCAGTAGACTGTTTTACCATAGAGGGTGCTGTGAGGACATTGGCTGTGAGGGCATTCATGGCATATGCAGTAGTGGCTATGCCCATACTCCACACCAACAGACAACCGAAGCCTGAGCTATATTGCTCTTCCCCTCTGCTGTTTGATGGAATAAAGGCTGAAATGTCCCCAGAATGAAACCAGAGGGTGTTCTTTCTTTGGATCCCCATGCTCCAGTGTTAAACAGTTCTACTGCACCCAGCAACTATTACCTTAAGTGAATTCTCAAGGACATCAGGCAGGACATGTCACAGATGTGGGAGCAGGAACTTGCTAAATTGAAGATGGGAAATGTGGTAGGTGCAAGGACAGTGGAAAGGACAGTTTTTGTCTTAATATAAGTGACTAAAATGTTTCAGAATCCTTTGAGGAACCAAAAAAGACCCAAGTGTAAAACACTGTTGGAGATGGTCAGCTTTTTCAGTTTTTTTTGTACAAAAATCCCATTATAAAAAGAAAAAATAAACAAGTGCAACCTTGAGCAGCGGTCCCAAGATCTTTATGTCTTTGCCCTAAATGTGTGTATTTACTGGTCCACCCCACTTAAAGACGTCATTAATTAAAGCCCTTGGCTGCTTTGGAGGTGTCTGACTGTGTAACTGGATCCCCCTATCTACTCGGCATTAATCACTCTACTGGCCTGTGAAGAGGCCCACTGACTGCGACACCACAGGAGAGCAGCACCAGCACCGGCTCGCTGCAGACCTGCCATAAACAAACCAGGCGGGTTGACGGGGGGGAACAGTCTGGTGCGTGGCCCTTACTGAGCAGCTGTCCCATTGGAAGATCAGGTGATGGCAGGGGCACAGGGGCGCGGGTTATGTAAACCAAGACCTTGCCCACTGCCCCAGCCCGTAACCCAAGCTAGCGGTCTGGATTAACAGCACATTATAATTAAATCATTGCGTCTTTGCCCGTTAATACGGCCGACATCTGAAACCCGTCTGGGAAAACGCACACAGAGGCCAGTCAAGCTGTTGTGATCAGCAGAGGGCCTCTAAGTATGCTGCTGTTATGTAGGCTACAGAGCAGGGCAGCTGACCTTCTCAGCATGTGACAAGTCCTTATCTAAGGGCATCGCGATGTAGGTGCAGTCTCGGAGTTAGACACATTCAGCTGGCTATTGATTGCATGTAATTACCATAGCAGAGTTGGAGTGAACTTCTCTCCCTCTCTCTTTGCAGGAGGCCCCATTCGTTAGTCTTCTCTTAGGGCTGCGTAGATAACTGCTGAAAGTTTAAAATGCTTGTATTTCTTACTGACTCGTGTACACCACTTAATTTTATTTCATGAAGGCATTTGGCGAAAAAGCACCACTGAGACGTCAGACTCACAATGCATGTCCTGTATCATAACCTTTGAGATTCTGAAGTCTGAAGGCTTTCGTTGTATTATACAAGAAACACCATATGGACTCATGGATGTCAAATTACACGCAGACATTGCAATAATTATATGATTTTATAAACATGTTTTTTTACTTTTCAGGGCTTACCATGTCTTGGGCAAGAGGGTGTTAGCAGTGAAGGTAAGCTTGGGCTCTACTCGTTTGTGGTTTCCTTAAGGGACTTCCCTCAACCAACAGAAAAAAACTGCCTGACTGCCATGACCACAAAGAGACAAATGAATCAAAATGCCGTCCACTTCCTTACAGACACTGTGGTCAGTAGCAGCATCAGACTGATGCCGCCTTGGCTCTCGTCCGTCTGCTCCTGACCCCGCGCCCTCTGAGTGTGCTGGTGAGATTAGGGAGCGTTAAGACGGGGGGGGGGGGGGGGGGGATCTTAATGTGACCTGTGACTGGCACATTTGTCTCCCCGAGTCTCCTACTGTAAATAGATAGTGACAAATGGCTGCCCACAGTGCCACCACAGAGCACACACACACACACACACACACACTTCCTGTGGTTGACTGTTAAGCTTGAGAAGTACTTCCAGGATCCTCGTTTATCTTGACAACTGGCTCTCTGCTGCTACTCTCACTAATGTCTATCCCTTTGCTTTCCCTCATGGTCATCTCTCCTTCTCCTCCTCTGCTGATCCCTACTGGCTCCCTCGCTTTCATCCCTCCTTCTCCTCTGCTGTCGATGGCCCTTTCTCTCTCTCTCTTTATCTCTCTCTCTTTATCTCTCTATCCATCTCTCTATCTTGCCACTGGTTGCCTGTCTTGCTAAGCTAAGCTCTCCCGTTTGCCCTGTCGTGTAAGCGATCTCCTCTCAATGAGCTTTAAACAGGGGCTCTCCACTACCTGTAATCAATGGCTTCTAAATGTGACAACTAATCTCATTTGTTAGCCTGTTTTAGTAAGGCAGGGTATACTTTACTGATGGCTATCCTCCTCAAGGTGCTACATTGAACAATGGAACAGAATTGTTTTTTGTTAATATATTTATTAATTGAAAATTGTTCACAAGACAATATGTAACATTATATTATTATTATTATAAAACAGGTGTTGCTATCAGTGCTCCAAATGCCAGTTAAAGTATTGCCGATATAGAAACAGTAACATTATAGCATAGGATAAAAATCTAAATGTAAATGGCATATAGGCAAAATTCTCCTCTGTCTGTACATGTACTATGGGATCATAGCGTGTTGTAGGGAGTGACTGTGCTTCTCTGTACTACAGGTCATCCCTTTGGACATCACTGTGGAACTGCAGAAGCAGATTATGTCCGAGCTGGAAATTCTCTACAAGGTTTGGTCTTCTTTTCAACCTGTTGTTTGAGACCGAATACTTCCTTTACAAATTCTTGTTGTAGTGTGGTGTTGTCATACCATATACTACAGTATTATTAGTTCAGTCACTTTGCAAGCTCTTTCCTGCATCACTCTTGGTGCTCCTCGTTGTGATGTCCGGCAGTTGAAGTTAGCTTTGAATCATTAGCAGTGTGATGTGACTGGTGGCACACTGAACTAGGAGGTGGCAGGATCTCTCCAGTTCTGTTCAATAATTCAGAGAGAGCCACTTACTCCTTACCTCCCTTATCCACCTCTTCCCTGTCTGGGAAGCCAGCCATAACTCCATCTGTGAGAAAGCAACTAGTACTGAATACGGATGTTGCGCATCACCACCACAACAATCATGATTAGACCCAGGTGGTCCTGCTGGGGCCAAAAACTAAATGCTTACTTTGGATACCCTTCTACTAAAGTAGAAGATAGTAGTAGATGACTTCCGCCTTATATTCGGAATCTTTGTCAAGCGGAGGTCCGACCCTTCGGGTGATTCAGATATGATGCTAACATGTAGACATTATGTGTGAATGACACTGACGCACATGAACAGAATAACCATGCGGACTTACACCTATGTCTGAAAGCAGCTATTGTGAGAGCATCAATTATAGTAAAAAACAACTAATTAAAAATAGGATTAGAGGATGTGTGTTTTTTTGTATGAGCTGAGAGAGTGAACCTGTGAATTCCTCCTGTTTCCCCACCGCAGTGCGACTCTCCGTACATCATCACGTTCTATAGCGCCTTCTTCGTGGAAAACCGGATCTCCATCTGCACTGAGTTCATGGACGGTGAGTGGGCACTTCTGAACAGCATGGATGTCTCCACGCTGGCTCGCCCCTCTCTTGGCATGTCTGATGTCTTGAGATCTAGCAGGTGAAATCAGGAGGTGATCAGATGCTGTATTGTCTTGCAGAGGGTTTGTTGGATGCGTTTGTGTTCCGTGACTCTGTATTGTCTTGCAGAGGGTTTGTTGGATGTGTGTGTGTTCAGTGACTCTGTGTTGTCTTGCAGGGGGTTCGTTGGATGTGTACCGGCGGGTGCCAGAGCATGTGTTAGGCCGGATCGCAGTGGCCGTAAGTGTCTTGTGTGCCTCTGATTTTAGGATCGTCTCACATCACAGTCTCTAAGCTCTCCTTGTGCCTGCCACTTGCCTGCTTCTGTAGCCAACTGAAGACTACTCTGTGTGCGGTGGTTTCATTTGCAGTTTTTTATGTGGTGTTTGAAGGTTGGAGACGTTTGTTTCACATGCATGCCAAAGTGTTGGGAACAGATTTTGGAGGTCCTCTGGTGATGCTCTGTACGGAGGTTCTGTTGCACTCATCAGACACAATGCTTTTGTGATCTTTTCATTGTGATTTCTATTGAGCTTTTATTGTCCTCCAGCCTCTGCTTTCATTCCTGCTCGTAATCAAACATTGATGGCTATTTAGTTAGAGTTAATTCTAATTCACAGCCCAACCCTCCCCACCCACCCACACACCCACACCCACACACACACACACACACCCACACACCCACACACACACACACACACACACACACACGCACACACTCTGTCAGGCCATTTAATGATCTGGATAAAGGCCTCCTGGAGCTGTGCTTGTGATCTGGGTCTTTCCACTTACACTCACTGGTCTCTTCCACATTAGCAACGCACCTGCCTTTCTGTGAACCTGTGTGCAGAAAACATGTTTTTTGAGACTATAAATAAATTCCTTGTCTCTTTCTGCTTCAACTTCACCAATAGGTGGTCAAGGGACTTACATACTTGTGGAGTCTAAAGATTTTGCATAGAGGTAAGTGGTGATTATTGTTTGTGTGTACAACATCAAGCCTTTTCCTTAGACCAGTTTGCTTATCACTCCCTTTTAGCTATAGGCTAACTGGTCTAACCTACTTCCAGTGAATTATGCCAAGCTAGGCTAACGTTGTCAGACTCAGTTTTTGCAGGCACAGAGAAGATAAGGATATGTATCATTCTTTAAAAGAACATGCCAACTTTTTGAAAAATTAGCTTATATTATTATTATACCCCAGAGCTAGACAAAATTATACATACCCTACTCTTCTCTGTGCAATAACCCAGTCTGACACTCCAGCCTAGATTAGCATAATTCACTCGAAGTGGGTTACACCAGTAAGCCTATAGCTCCCAGAGGTGACAAAATAGACTTCCTCCACACAGTGTATCATGTGCCATTTTCCATATCTGCTCACGTATGTGGTCCTGTCCCTTCTGCTTGGGCTCTGATGTCTGTCTCCACAGATGTCAAGCCTTCGAACATGCTGGTCAACACCAGAGGACAAGTAAAGCTGTGCGACTTTGGAGTCAGCACGCAAGTACGTCCCCCTCCCTATCTCCCATCTCCCCGTCGCTGTGTGTGTGTGTGTGTGTGTGTGTGTGTGTGTGTGTGTGTGGGCCCGTGTGTCCAAGAGAGTGGCCTGTCACACAAACGTGATGGAGTCTGACAATCACACCAGCGTTGGCCTGTCAGAGCCTTTTATTCACTCTCCTATCACAGGCCAGAGGACCCTCCTGGGACTGCCTCCCCCACTTAGCCTGTCACACACACACATATGCACACACACACACACACACACCATAGCTCAGATTGCAGTGTGTGTCTGCGATCCAGCTGTTTTAATTACTCCATTCACAGTCCACGCTGTCTTCTCATTGATATGCATCCGAGGCCACGACCAGGGCTTGTCTCTGAGACAATAGCAAAGACTGAGAGTGTTTGGTGTGTGTGTGTGTGTGTGTGTGTGGAGGGGGGGTGTTGTGCTCGGCGCCGTATGGGACAGGCGTGCCACCTCAATAAACGGCGGAGAGAAACAATAGCCAGCCGTCACTCTCCACGTGCCCACCAGTTCTAATTAATTCTCAGCGCCCTGCGTCCCTCCTCTGAGATCCACGCCGACGGTGACCCCTGGAAGAGGGGCTGAATGTGGACGCGTGGCACCTGATGGCCTCTCTCTGTCTGCTCCGTGTAGGAGGCAGGAGAGTCCCCGTGCTGGACGCTCCCCTGCTCCCAAATAGAAGCGAGCCACCAGGGGACTGCTCTCATTACTACCCTCCCCAGCACACCCCCCCCCCCCCCCCTCCTGTCAGCGCCGCTGAAATCTCCACTGTTTGCCCCAATTCACAGCTCCTGCCCCAGCGGACCCCTAGCATGTGTGTGTGAGAGAGTAGAGGCTGGCGCAATAATAACAGTCTATACATTTTAGATGCAGGTTTCTGATGTGAACAATGCCCCCCCCCCAGTTTCTCAATTTTTGGGCTGAGTATATGTTTACTAGGCCCCAATACAATGCAAGGTTAAAAAATCATTTCATTTTGTTGTCTGCATTTGGTGTTTAGAATTCTCTTCTACAGTAAATAAGCCCTGTGTTTTGGATGATGTCATTCAGGATAGACTTGAAAGCTGTTAAATAAATGCTAATACTGTCTTTAATTTCCTTTTTTTTTTTTACAGTTGGTGAACTCCATCGCTAAAACATATGTGGGAACGAATGCCTACATGGCTGTAAGTATGACCGTTGTATTTCTCAGTATTTTTCCCTCCACACCAAGAATTGCTGTCATTTTTCTGAAGAGGGTTTGATCTGTGTCCACCCCTCTGGCCTCTTCCCCCCCCCCCCCCCCTTCCCTCCTCTCCTCTGCATCAGTAGCGCAATAGGTGTTCACGTTGTGTTGCTTGTAGACCCTTTCAACAATAAAAACAAAAACAATGCTTGAACATTCTATTTGGGTCCCAATCTACTTCCTCTGCATTAAGATAACATATGGAATGTTAAAACGGAAGCCTTGTGGGGCCTACTATGATTCTGATAATGGAACTCTCTTGAAAGGATCTGTAAATGGAATGATGCTACATTGACTCTTTGTAGTGTTTAGCTGGGCTTCGCTGGGCGGCGAGCAGCACTAAATAAATTACCTCTCTTACCAGGAGTCGTGCTGCTGCCTGCTCACTTATAATTAGGGCAGAGCCAGAGATTAAGCCCAGGATAAAACAGTGCTGTGAACTCCCATGGCAGTACTGGACTTTTTTTTTTTATCAGATCAGATCAGAGTAGAGCAGTAGGACGTTAGTACTTTTTTACTCTCTGCAAAGCCAGAGCCACACATGCATGCCTGCATGCCCACTTCTACTGTGTATAAGCATTACAAGAGCACACCTTATTATGCACAAACCACTACGTCACCTACATACTTCAACCCTGTACTCCTGCTCATCCTATGTATATATTTCTGTGTTGTGTGCCCTGATATTGAAGATTTCCTTTTATTTATGTTTTTATCACTATTGGTCCAATGTGTTTTTCTGTATTATTTGTGTAGTATTTATCTTTAGTTATCCACTGTACAGCACTTTGGTCAGTTTATGCTGTGTTTGTTAAATGTGCTTTAGAAATTAAATTTACTTACTTACTTACTTACTTACTTACACACACTCACGCCGTTTGCATAAGTGTAGCCACAGAAACAAGTGTAACTAAAAGAAATGTAACAGAGATCATGTTCATGTCAAAAAGAGTCAGGCTGTATGTAACCTTTCCTGGTGTTCCTTCCCCTCAGCCTGAGCGGATATCAGGGGAGCAGTATGGCATCCACTCGGACGTGTGGAGTGTCGGCATCTCACTAATGGAGGCAAGTCTGTCCTGCTTTGTCTCACTGAAGGTTACTCTGAGCTCTTCATGTCTAAAACGATGTGCGCGTATCCCCCGCTCCTGCCACAGTCGACTGCCACAGAAACAATGGTGGCCTGCTGCTGTCGATCGCTGGGGCTGGTAGCGTGCGGAGAGCTATGCCTCCATTCCCTCTGGGCAGGCTGTCCAAACAGATGTTGGCCTACAGCAATGCATGGATCACTCTCCGGATCTCCCACTGATTGCTATAAAGGGGCTTGGCTCTAACACACTTCTCTCTCTCTCTCTCTCTCTCCCTCTCTCTTCTCTTACTGTCTCATCTCCATCTATGTCTCTCTCTGATTTCTCTTTATCTCTGATGTACGCAAAGCGTTCTGTTCCGTATACTCTCTGCCCACTGCTAGTCCTCAGCACATGCCATGTCTCGGCAGTGTTTCTGCACTGTTTGGCATAGCAGCAGCAGCACTAGCAGCGGCGGTGATGGCGGTGGCGGCCTGGTGTGCATGGTTGAAGCTGAGATTGGGAGTCAGTGTGGCTGAGCGCCATCAATCACCCAGCCAATAGAACTCCCAGTAATTAGAGCCCTACTACACTTTCACCCCACGCCTACTGTACCTACGCACACATACACACACACACACACACACACACACACACACACACACACACACACACATTCTCCAAATGTGTGTCTGGGTGTCCTCACTACACTCTCATTCCATGCCTACTGTACCTCCACTCACCAGTCCATGTTCCAAACGTGTGTGTGTGTGTGTGCGTGTGCGTGTCTTTAGCGTGTGTGGCATTTGTCAAAGCACCCCAGTAAGGTGGTCTTTTGAAACAGCATTGTAATTTCAGTTTGCTAGTAGTTCTCATTGTCATTATTGATTCTCAATCTGTTACTGTCAGTACTGGTCACAGCTCTGACAAATGGCCTGCCTCCCACTCACTTGCGTTTATCAATACCACAAGATATTATCACAGCTCTAATAGTAATTGATGTAAATGTTGAAAAGTATCGGTCAACATTATTGATATGATCATGAGTGAGTGATCCAAGGCTCTTCATATTAACCTAAACAAAATGGCCTCTGAATGTCAATCTCACTCATCTGGAACCATCTAAAGATCGCAGCCTGATGTCCCCCCGCAATGTAATAAGACTGATGGGGATTATAAATGGAGTGAGTCTAGTGGAGATCTAAGACGTTCCCTGCTCCCTGCTCAGAGGGACATCTCATGTAAAGGTCTACTTCAGCTCCTGGCTTTCCCTTGTATCTGTCTGCACCCAAACATCCTTCATCTCTTCAGGGGGTTCCACTCTAGTTATTAACTAAGTGCTTGTGTATTTTTTAGAAGCTCAATACATGTGAAGAGGCATTGAGCCATACAAAATCTTTTTTTTAATCCACCAGATGCTGTCATCTGTAGATTAAACCTGAACCTAAAAGATTTGGTCAACACATCGTCAGGATCACTGTTTGTTTGTGTCATGTTTTTAGTAGGCCTACTAGGCCCTAGATATTTGTTTGTACAGTAATTGTGTAATTGCATATATGCAACAAAAATATGGCCTCAGACAGTAATTTGTGGCCTAGTGTTTTAAAATTAATAATAATTCTCCTAATTTCTTTGTTCACAGTTAGCCCTGGGTACATTCCCATATCCACAGGTGAGTGTCAACTTCACTTTCTTTCTTTCTTTCTGCACATATGTTAATATTAAGTTCATATTCATATCAATGGTTAACATGGACCTAACAATAGTTAATAAGGAAGTATGATTTATTTCGATAGCACATTTACAACCAAAGTGCTTTACAGGGAGAAGAACATTTAAAGGGCCTTCCAGCCCTAACAACACATCATCCAGGCAAAGACCAAATACAGTACATCCAGGTAGAGACAGATACAATACAAAGATAACCTTCCTCCTCAGGTCCACACAAGTTCAGTGGCTGCCAAACGCTAATCAGAAGAGGTGCCTTTTCAAACATGGATTTAAAAGCAGTCACAGATGGTGCGAGTTTGAGTTCATTTGGCAGACCGTTGTCTTGGTGCACTAAAAAGACACTAAAAGCATGGTTGTGATCGTGTGATGTCTAGACGTGCCTGAACTGCAGACCTTAAGGAACGTGCTGTGCGCATCTGGCTCAGTGTCCGTGCCACCTTCGGGTCCGGGTGCCCACGGGGACCCGTGTTCGAGTCTGGCCTGCAGTCGTTTCCCGATCCCGCCCTGTCTCTCTCTCTCCTACTGTCCTATCCAAATAAAGGCAAAAAGCCCCAAAAATATACTTAAAAACGTGATTTGGTGCACAGGCATTACATGTGCATCTCATAGGTTGGAACGCGTCCATTTAAAGCTTTAGAAACAGTCAATGGAACTTTATACTAGGTTCTATATTTGACAGGAAGCCAGTGTAAGGCTAGTTGTACTGGAGTGATATGATTTCTTTTCATTCTACCAGTAAGCAGTTTGTAAATGTGTAAGAGATGATTCAATGACTCCAGTAATAGGGCCTTGCAATAATCCTGTCTGGAAGTAATGAATTGTGTATGACTTTCTCAGTTGGCTTTAGTTTGGGAACTGTTCTGAGCTGGAACAAACTAGCCTTTACCTAACTATTTATATACTTAATAGTCAGCTTTAGTGAGAGTATGATCATTTTTAATTGCAGTATTCCATTTTGAGCAAGATCAAATGTCATCAAGCATGAGGTATTATAGTATATAGGTGAGGTAGTGACCCACCCTGGGTCCAGCGTCAGGCCTGTTATTATTGTCAGCTTGCTCTAAAATGATTTAGGGTTGTCGGCTCAATCAGATGGTTCAGTTGAAGCCTGGCATGGAGTGCAAACCAAAGGATGCCGTAGGAATGACCAGACGAATCCGGTCAGCTGTCGTTTTATCCGTTTATAAAACAATCAATGCCAATTCCACTGTTTAAAAAATCTCATATTCTATTTTAAACAATGGGTATAACATTTCAGACCCAGATTTATTGTATATTTTGTGCATAACCACATAATCCGACATAGATACTGATGCATAGATACAGAACACAACTAATAGAACTGATGCATGCGTCACAACATAGATAT
Source organism: Alosa sapidissima (assembly GCF_018492685.1). Taxonomy (NCBI): domain Eukaryota; kingdom Metazoa; phylum Chordata; class Actinopteri; order Clupeiformes; family Clupeidae; genus Alosa; species Alosa sapidissima. Next base: position 16,002,664 of record NC_055970.1, on the reverse strand, counting down.
AGATACAGAACAGAACTAATAGAACTGATGCATAGATACAGAACACAACTACATGCATGTGTCACAACATAGATATATATAGATAGCTGTAGATACAGAACATAGCTAACAGAACTGATGCATGCAACACAACATACATATATATATATATATAGATAGATAGATAGATAGATAGATAGATAGATAGATAGATAGATAGATAGATAGATAGATGTAGATACAGAACATAGCTAATAGAACTGATGCATGTGTCACAGCCGCCCTCAAGCTTTCCACCGACTCCTGCCGATGACCCAGTGGATTTGGGAATCTCATCAGCTCTTTAATTGGATGCTAATTGGGGATTTGTCTTGCTTATCCCATTCTTGGAATTGCGGACCTGTTAACCGATGAGTTAGAAGCGCCCACCTGCACCAGCCACATGGAATATGGGCAACACGGATTTAGAAATTTCAGCAGCTTCGCCAGTTTAGATGTCGCTAAAGCAGAAAGCATCTCAGACCTTTGTTTTTAGTTTCACCATTCAAGCTGGTACACCATTGAGTACAGGCACGTTAATAAGAGTATGAGGTGTTTGTTTGTATACCAGCTAATTTTGATGTATTGAAGAAACTGTTGGGAAATTTAGCCTACTGCTGCTGTATTCATTTAGCAAGTGTATCTCCAGGCAATGACATTAGCGACCTCTTAGTATGCCAATTAACCTCCTGTACAGGCCTACTGATGACCATGGCATAGGTACTAGCCACCTTCAGTAAAAACACCTTATATTAAAAAGGCCAGGCCAAAGAAGTAACTGCCCGTTTGATTAGAAGCTTAGGGACTATAAAACAAGCCTTTAATTTTTGTTAGAGCCAGTCGAGGGAACATTTGGATAATATGTTTTCTAAATGGTAATAATTGGTTGTAATGGGCCTTCAGGGAGCTTCACATTAATGTATGTCAGCAAGACCATTGATGCCTTGAGAGTGTAATTTTGTGCACAATTAATCATTTTCATGGGGATTGTATTTTAATGCCTTGTCTTTAGACATGGTCCTAAGATGAGTAGAATGTCTATTGTTTAAGTATGGAAAACTGTCCTTGTCCTTCTTATGGTTGTGAGTGTGTGTGTGTGTGTTTGGGATTGTTTGCTTGATAGAGGGGAACACACTACCCTTTGTGTGTGTGTATGTGCACGTGTGTGTATGTGAGGGTGGGGGGGAGCGAGGGGGACAGCCTGGGGCATGTCTCATTTCAAAGTGCTTTCACTCTCTCCGCTCCTGCAACTGCTATTAACGCTGCCATTATCATGCTAATCCAGCATGTGTTATTACATAAACTAATGTATTCGCTCTCCTCTCCTCTCCGCTCCTCTCCTCTCCGAACGCAGGCCTGCCTGCGCACAAACATTGAATAATAACACAAGAGACATGGGCGCTCCATCGCTGCTCTTGTATGATCTAGATATCACTAGACGTTCTCCATCTTTATCCCAGTGTTGTTTGGAAATGTGCTTGTGGTGCTCAGGGCCATTTTGGTCATGTAATGTAATATTTATTATGATCCTTTAATTATGACCTTTTCACTGGACAAGGGCTTGTAATTAACAGAGATATCCCACTTGGAGCAAATCAAACATGATACAGATAAATCCTGTTTTTCAGCACAGCTCAGTTCAGTTTAGTTCGCAACCAGAGAAGAAGTGCAGGGAAGCAACATTGAAGGAACCCCAGGCCTGTTTCTAACCCGTTGTACAGGTGCATCTCAAAAAATTCGAATATAGTGGAAAAGTCCACTGCCCTGCCCAGACAGAGATTAAAGGTTCAAGAGACCATTGCTGGTATTTTAATTTAGTTAGCTCTTTAGGGCTCTTCTCAGGTTGACATTTCTGTATTAAAGATCATATGGACGTTTTACTTTTTGAAATGAATTACTTTTCCATAATATTCAAATTATTTGAGATGCACCTGTATACTAACTGAACCGTACTTCCCGATTGACGCACCATGGAAAACATGAATGGGGCCTTGCAGAAAAGGTAGAGGAACATTAGAGTACAACAGTACAAACAGCTGTGCGTTATTTGTAGCAGTTGTAGCGCCATGTTATATTTGTCTTCTGGTGAGGAGTAACATGGTCAGTAAGAGTGTTTCTTCTCCATACACAGCCTTCAGAGGATGTCCAGTTAGGGTATAGCCCCTGTGCATTCAACGGAGGATGTCATGTTAGCGTATAGCCCCTGTGCTTGCAGCAGATGATATGTCCTGTTAGGGTATCGCCCCTGTGCTTGCAGCAGATATGTCCTGTTAGGGGGTGTTCTGGCCTAATGGCTTCAGGATTGTAGCTTTTCACCAAGATCTCAAACAGTGGAAGTGGTAATTCCCCAGTTATGTATTTTAGAGTGGGGACCAGCAGCGCTTTGTGAGCATTTTGATGTGTGATCAGTGATTTGCCCTCAAATGACCGGAAGTGGGAGAAAATGAGAAACTTCTCTCCCTCTGTCTCTCACTCTTTCTCTCTCTCTTCTTGGCAAATAGAGCCACAGGCACTGTGCTGGAGCGTTGCATGTTTTCACACCCCATTAATTTATTGCCTCCCCCCCCCTCTCTCCCAGTCTGTCTGTTTCTCTTTCTCTCTCTGTTTCCCTCTCTGCCCTGCCTTGCATCTTTAATTTTCATTTGGTGGCTGGAGAGGGAAGGGAGACTCCCTGCTGCTGCGGTGATTTCCATCTCGTTGTTAATTTTCCCTGCTCCATATGGCGCTGCAGACAGTTCACCTGCGGGCTGAGCCCAACGAAGCCGGAGCGCACCACAGCCAGTGCACGAGCACGCATACGCGTCCATAGCGCCGAAACGGTCATTTATGTAGTCTAGCGCATCTGTCCGCAGCCTGCCCCCACATCAGGCCAACCGCTAAGATAACGCCATGCCACGCCATTCCACACAAGCGCTGCCTCGGTAAAATGACGCACCACAAGCAACTAAGATTACTTCAAATCTAGTGTCAGTTTGTTTAGACAGCACGTGAGGGTGGGTGCAGGGGGCTTTGAAGGGCATCGGAGACATAGCAGAGTGGGTAGCCAGAGGGGGCAAAGGGCTGTCAGGAGCCCCAACAAAGAGGCCCCATGCTTGGGCTGGTGTCATAGCCAGGCCCTTGTTCAGCCCCACGAGTCAGTTAGGTTGAGCCAGCGATCCAGAGTGCTGGGTTTTTCATCCACGCCTTGCCATTGATTATAAAAAGGCTCTTTTAATTCAGTCTCACCCCATGTTGTGATTAATTTGCATTCTTTGTCAGGAGCTAATGGAGTTTTTTTGTCATCGTCATTGTTGTTTCAGATTTTTTTTTTTTTTCAATGGCTCGCTCTGAAAATCTTTGAAGACACCAGACTTGATGTGATGTGTATACAGCCGCCAGGCAGCGAATCGCTTCCTGATTGATTTGTTCCCTTTGTGCATTCTGACTGTGTTCGTTTTATTTGGCTGTGTTTTTCATCATTGTTTCCCTTCACTAGTTTAAATAGATTACAGTTTGATGTGCTCAATATGTTTTATACAAACATTTCCATTTATTTTGGAGCTGCTGTTTTCTGAAGCCCTCCAGACACAGATCCAAAAGTAATCCAAGTTCCTCTGAGTGAGATCTGTTTATATGATTGATGCAACATCCGATGCAAAGCATAACACTCATTGAGTGGGCCTAATATGAACATAAAAGAATTACATTGTTTTCATAAAAGCCAAACATTATGTTTGATACTCGAATGGGTCCTCCCGAAGCCCTGTCCCCAAAGTCCTTTTAGGCAAGTCCTTCCACTCACGCCATATTGTAACGCTTTTTGGGCACTTATCGGGCATCTATTTCGGGCAGAACTGCATGTGCGCAAGGCTTCACGAATCATGACACCAACCTCGCTGCAGCTACGAGATCACAACACATGATTGGCACGATGTATTCACATGTCAACTTTTGGCAGCGGAAGGGGCAGAATATGTGTAGATGACTGCCATGTTTGTGTTCCGATCTAACCCCATGCATTTCTATGGGAGATTCTTTGAGTGCTGTGTCTCCTCATTAGAAAGTCTCTGCTGTCCCTCAGCCAATAGAACAGGGTCAGTGGAATCACCACTGCAGTTAAAATGATCTATAGAAACGCTAGACTGAAAATGTACATGGAATACAATCTGATCATCGAGATTCTTTTCAGCCATCACATGTCAAGGGTATTTTCCATTTGTAAACAGCTTTATAAACAGCTTCATACTGCTCCTGCTTGACCTGTCCATTCTGGCAGTTTTTACTCTTTTTCATTCCTTTATTTCATTTACAAACTTAGTTAACAAAGAAATGAGCATTGGCACAGGCAAGGTGCCAGACTAAAAAAAAAACCTAATACTGTGCCCAACAAAATAACTGGCCACCCCGGGGTTCTTTTAGTGTGCCTACATTCTGTTCCATCACAGAATCCTATTTTCTACATTTTAAGGACTGCAATTCAATCAGCAAAGCATCGAAATAGGCACACAAAAAAACGTGTGATGCCTTGGTGTTCTAGTCATCGGCAGTCCCATCCGTAAGACACATCCAAGTCCGCGTGGCTTTCCCGCCTCCACTCGGCCGCACGAGCCAGAGGGGAGGAAGAAAGAAGACAAGCACGTTTGAAATGAATGCCCTCGCCTCCCTTCCTTGCGCTCTCTCTCCACACTAAATGAGTAGCGGGCTATTAACACTTGTGTATTTTCATTATGTAAATGACGTGAACACATGCTCACAAATTGCCACCAGGGTTGCCATAATTTCCCCTTAGTGATCGTAATGTGTCCAAGTGAGTCATTTTGATTATGACATGCTAATTACATATTGCCTCCACTCTCATCCCCTCTCTCTGGCAACCCTTGTTTTATCACTCCGTATCTCTCTTTTTTTAATCTGTTCATCTGTCTATTGATCTGTCTATCCGATCCTATGTGTATCTTACACTCACTTTTCTTTTCTCCCCCTGCCTTTCAGATTCAGAAGAACCAGGGCTCCCTGATGGTGAGTGTCTTTATGACCTTACAGAGAGGGGAGAGATGGGAGTAATTCCTTGCCTTTGCCCCAAACGGCAGTCGTACGCTCCCTCGCTTGGATGCCCTGTTCTAAGCTTCCTCCAAATTGCGTTTTTGCTATAAAATAATACACCAGCTTCCTAACTGCTGCCATTAGATTAAGTGCCGTTAGAAATAAAGAACATTCAAGACACAATGGATTCTCCCAGGATTTTGCCCCTGCTTTTTGGGGCGTGTTTGATTAATCTCAATTGCTACCTTTTTATTGCATTAATGATTTTGTTGCCGGAGCACTGTAAGAGAATTGTGTGTTGTCTAATGTTTTTTTCCCCCTCATTCTCTCTCCCCCTCTCTCTCTCTCCTTCTCTCTCCCTGTTGGTCTCTCTTTCTCTCTCTCTCTCTCTCTCTCTCTCTCTCTCTCTCTCTCTCTCTCTCTCTCTCTCTTTCTACTTCCTGCCTTTCTCATTCTAGCCTCTCCAGTTATTGCAGTGCATTGTTGATGAGGTGAGTCGGCTGCTTATGTGCTTTCGCTCCTAAAGTCATCCCTAATGGAGTGGAAAGCTTATATTTTGTTTCCTAATGAAGCAGGGTGCTGGAGCGGCTCGGCCCGTGCAGCCCCACCCGGCCTTCCCATAACCGCCCTGAGCACCCGAGATCAGAGCGGGTCTCACTAGAACCACAGAGCTGGCCTCGCTAGAACCACAGCAGAGCCGCCCACAGCATTGGCTAGCGTACACAGGCCACAGTATTAACATCTCAGCAGAGATCTAGAACAGAGAACTACTGTAGTACTTGTACACAATAGAATAATAGACAGCCGTTTAGAGTTGGTTTGGATCCCTTAAGAATGTTATGTTGCTAGAACACAGGGCCTAAAGGTTACAACATGGCCTAATTACCAGGCCTAAACACAAGAGTCAATGACTGACAATAACTGAAGACTGACTGGTTGCTTATTTGTGTGTTTATTTACTTTTTATCTAACCAGGATGTTCCTTAGGATTAGAATCTCTGTTTCGAGACTTGCCACAGACTGGACTACAGTACAGGAACTGAGAACTAGAACTTAACACATTAACAGAACAATAGAGCACCATGTTAGAACCAGGACGCTTATGAAGAATGTTTTGTTGTTGGGAAAAGCTGCACCACACACAAACTGAAAGGCTTGAGCAAGGCAAGCCTCGAACACATCAAGCTGTTAATGCCTGCCAGGCATCAGTAAAGAAGTGTGATAAACATGTGTGGTATATACACCTGTACTGGCAGTCAAACACCAGTAACGTGTGCTTGTAATTGAAATAAAAAAAAGATATAGAATTCCTTTAACAAAGCAGTTCTGAGTCAAAGAGAATGGGCACTTTCATTTTGGATTTCAGTGCAGTATCTCATACACACACACACTCACACACACTCACACTCACACCAGAGGTAATGTAGCATGACCAGGCCGTGCAGCAGAGGGGCTAAGGCCACTCTGTGTGTAGCATTAACCTTGACCTCACGGATCCACCGCAACGTGTTCCCAAAACCTTGACACACTTTCCGACCTGGATACGCAGAGCACTTAACACAGACCAGGGTCAGGGACAGTTAGGACGGCATTTTACTCTCCTGTCTCCCCATCCACAACTTCAGCTGCACCACTGACCTCTGCAGTGTGTGTGTGTGCGTTCTGTGTTTAGTGTTTGTTTAATGTCATGTAGGTTCTAGTTCATTTACAGAAAGGAACCGTTTAAATGTGTCTGACACATTTACTTACTCACAAGTCTCTCAATGTTCTTGTGTGTGGCTCGGCTCCCGGAGTGTCTGAGTGGAAACTGCTGAAAGTAGGCCATCGCACATTTTTATACGCTGCTAATTAAACTCTAAATCTTGCCGCAATTTAAGCGAGAATTTAGGGGAGCGTGTCTCGCAGTGTTTAACCGTGGTTGAGCAAAATGATTACTTGTGTAACTGTTTGATTCAATGTGCTCTTTACTCCTGCGCGTATAATTACAAAGTCATTTTCATTAATGACTGACGAGTGTGTGTCTCTGCTGGGGTGTGAGTGTGTGTGTGTGTGTGTGTGTGTGTGTGTGTTTGTGTGCTAGCAGAGATGTCAGTGGGACCTTCTCTCCTCTCCTTTCTGCCTGAACTACTTGCTGACGACGTGCTAATAACAAAATGCCAAGAGAGGACGAGGACTGTGTGTGTGTGTGTGTGTGTGTGTGTGTGTATGTGGAGGAGCAGCTAGCATAGCCACACATTAAACATACTGAACTTGTCCCTTCCTGTATAGATTGTAATTAATAATTAAGCGCTTGCAGTTGTAATAGGTTGACCTCTCTGACCTGTTCATTACTCATGCAGCATAGGCATCACTCAAACTGTTTTCCCTCCGTCGCCCTTGCACCGACTAAACCGCTCTGCCGCCGCCCATCCCACGCCGCCTCCGCCCGCCCTCCTCCCCAAGGCGAGAGCTCGCCGGACGGTCGCCACCTACATTCCATCTGACCAAGGGCTTAGGAGACGCTTGCGCTAAATTAAAACTTTCAGGGTTGGAAAGAGAGAGAGAGAGAGAGAGAGGAAGGAGAGAGGAAGAGAGCGACGCTGGCTCCCCTGGACCCAGTTTGTGGAGTAATCCAGTTCAGCTGATCTGAGAGCAAGAGAAAGAGGGAATGGAAAGAGAGAGAGAGAGAGAGAGAGAGACAGCGAGAGAGAAAAAGAGTGAGGGGTGGAGCTGGAGTGTGCTGGAGGTGGCTGGAACAGCGAGCGGACAGAGCGGTCTCCTGGGTCTTAGAGAAAGGAGGCGAGACGGCAGGAGAGAGGAGAGGAGAGGAGAGTCATCTCCGAGGTCGCGGCAGGTTTGAGTGGGAGAACATGAAGTTAATTAAACAGCTCCTTCAACATCAAACACTCTGCACACATATATATATTTTTTGCAACATAAGCAAATGACGTTTGGAGCGCGGTGCGATTATGTGTGATTGCATTTCTGATCTCTCAGACTTGTCATTGCGCTGTGTGCAGGGTGGAATTCGAGGCGCTGAGTGACAGATGTTCTTGTGACATTTGAATGTTGCTGCATGCGGTCGGCTGAGGTCTTTTTTTATTATTATTATTACTGAAGCCGCCATTAATATTGGTGTGAGGGGAAGGGGTTGCCATGGGACTGCAGGGATAAATAAACAGTTGGCATAGCGGTCACCAGGGTGAAGTGACGAATGAAGAGGTGTGTGTGACTGTGTGTATATTCAGGGACACACACACAGATAGGCATACACAGGTGAGGGCCACACAACTGGTTCTGTCTTTGTCCTCTGCTACCTTGATAGTTTCTGTGTGTCTGTGTGTGTGCCTCCCTGTCTCCTTTTTCAACGTCTTTAGTTCTCCGCATTTCCCTTTCCTCTCTACTCATCCCCTCTCCTCTCCCCTCTTTTCTCCCTCTCCTTTCCTCTCCCCTTTGCTCCTCTCTCTTTCTTTATTCTCTTCTCTTCTCCTCCCTGTCCTCCCTCTTCTCTCCTCTCCCTCCTTCTCGCCTTTCTTTTCTCTCTCTCTCTCTCTCTCTCCTGCCTTTGGGGCAGCCGTGGCCTACTGGTTAGCGCTTCGGACTTCCAAACCTGAGGGTTGCCGGTTCGAGCCCCGACCAGTAGGCACGGCTGAAGTGCCCTTGAGCAAGGCACCTAACCCCTCACTGCTCCCCGAGCGCCGCTGTTGCTGCAGGCAGCTCACTGCGCCGGGATTTGTGTGTGCTTCACCTCACTGTGTGTACGCTGTGTGCTGTGTGTGTGTTTCACTAATTCACGGATTGGGATAAATGCAGAGACCAAATTTCCCTCACAGAATCAAAAGAGTATATATACTTATACTTATACTATACTGTCTTTCCTCTCCTCTTTCCTGTCCTTACTCTCTCCTCTTCTCTCTTAACCTCCCTCTGTCCTCTTCTTCTCTCCTTCTCTTCTCTCCTCCCTCTCTCCTCTCCTTTCCACTCCTCTCCTCCCTTCTCTTTTCCTCTCCTCTCTTTTCCACTCCTCCCTCTCTCCTCTCCTCTCTTCTCTCTGTCCCTGCTCTGTGTTTGTGTGTGTGTACTTGTTGAGGAACAGACACACACTAATAAGCCCTGCTCCTTCATTTCCACCGCTGTAATTACGGATCTCATTTTGCCTGATAATTGGTGGCTGGCAATTACATGTATATTTACTGCTCGTATTGTTTGGGCACAAGGAAGAGGGAGAACGCGGGCGTGGGCCCTGGGTTTGTGTGGGGGGCCTGTAGTGTCTGGTAATGACCGCCCCACACGCATAATGCTACTGCGCTTTCATCATGGGCTGCAACATGGCTCTTGCTCAGGATACATCAAAGCAAAGCTCTCCACCCTCACCACACACACACACACACACACACACACACCTTTCCACCGATTGCTCTGGTGTTGTAATGAATGCATGCATGTGTGCCTGTTATGTGACCTGGTTGCAAGCAAATTGTACAGTTTGTGTTCTCTCTCCAACCATGGCTGACACACACACACACACACACACGCTCAGGCCTTTCACAGTGCTGCAGGGTTGGCTGATATAATGGAATATCATTCATTTGAGCAGCCAGGGCCCACTGGACATGCAGCCAGATTAGGTTGGTCGGTGGGGTCTGTGTTGTTGATTTAAATAGGTGTATGTAGCGGTGGGGCTTGTGTTGTTGATTTAAATAGATGTATGCAGCAGTGGGGCCTGTGTTGTTGATTTAAATAGGTGCATGGATCATGCTTCATGGAGGGCAGAGCTGGATGGGCAAGGGAACTGGAGGAGGGGAGGGGGGGTGCAGAGCTGACTGCACACGAGAGAGAGAAGAGGAAGCTGCCTTAAGGTATTTATGTGGCAAATGGGAGCAAGTGAAGGGTTCAGGCTGTTGTTAAGTGTCCCCACCCCCCCTCCCAACTCTTGTTATTTTTGCCATCAGCCTGAGTCTGTGTATTGTTGGCTTTAATTAGATGGTGGTAGAGACCGGCTTCAGGAGCTTGATTTCATTACGTCTGCCTGCTGTGTAGAAATTGAGCCGTACGCCTTCCTGGCCTCATCACGCCTGACTGGGCCCCCCAATTGCCAAACGGCTTTTTGCTTTATTTTCTCTTAAAGATGATATGAGCTGCACTGGTCCACCATAGACCTCCTTAGGTTGGTTTAATCAAGTGTGTTTCCTCATGTACCATAGACCTGGTGGTTTGGTCACTAATGTCTCTGTATGTACCATAGAGTTGCGTAGGGTGATTTGTTCTGTATTTACCATAGAGTTGCGTAGGGTGATTTGTTCCGTATTTACCATAGAGTTGCGTAGGGTGATTTGTTCCGTATTTACCGTAGAGTGATTTGTTACGTATTTACCATAGAGATGCTTAGGGTGATTTGTTTCATATGTACCATAGAGCTGCGTAGGGTGATTTGTTCCATACGTCCCATAGAGCTGACGGTGGCATGTTCATTAGTGTGTGCTTGTTTATTGTGAGGTGAGGGCGGGGTTGATGACATGGAGATGGAGAGGCGGACCTGTTGATTGGTCGGAGTCCCTCCCTCTGGGGTGATTAAGAGAGGGCGGGGTTTGGGGTGTGTGTCCTGGCCCTCTCATGCGCAGTTGTTCAACACGTCACGGCTCACAGCCCCTGAAAAGCAGGCACGCACGCACGCACACACACACACACACACACACACACACACACATACACACACACACACACTCACACACTCACACACACACTCAGGGCCCTCTTTTAAATGCTGGGCAAAGTGCAAAGTCTAATTATAGCTAATTTAAGAACTATGTAAACTCTATTTACTTATTCAATACCATAAGCAAGATCCTGAGCACAAACCCCACATGGATTTAATTCATGCACAAGACAGAGTGATCTGTGGATGATGCTGTGGATCTTTCTGACTTATTCCTACTGTTATCTGAATTGTTTGGTCGTCATAGCCATTCTGCTGTAGACATGCTCATCTGTATCCCCTATTTTGATGTCTGCCTGTCTATCTGTATGTAAGTCTGTCTGTCTGTCCCTGTCCCATTCCCGTACCTGCTGGCCAGCGGTGCCAGTGTGTCTTCTCTGTCTTTGTCCTCACGTAGCAACAGTAAGCCCTGCCCGCTCCCTCTCCCTCACCTCATGGCATCAGGCTCCCTGCTCACCTAATACAAAGAGTGGGTTCAGGTGTTCCCAGAAAGAGTCTTATGTCCTCACACACATGGGCAGACTTTGCCAACAAGGTCAAATGTTCTCTGTAGACATTTTTTTAAGGACAGTCTGGACTAATTAGATTTACCCCTCCACTGTGATAAAAGATAGATGACTGTGATGCATGTCATTGTTGTTTTTTCAGTCATTGTTGTAGAGTGAGAGTATATAACAGACTTGGGGCCTTATCTTACACCTGGCGGTAAGCGCGACGCAAGGTTTATTTTTATCTTACACTCAATAAAGGGATGAATTTTGCCATGCACTCCACTTTTATTTAACCTTGCGCCCAGGAGTGTAGCAATTAACTACAAGGTGTGGTCTGGCGCATGATCCAAAAATCGCTATCTCACACCCTCTAAAAATCATTACGCCACTGACCAAGAGATACAAGATGTAAGCAGCCCTTAGCAACCAGTCCCAAACAACTCCTCTGCAGGATAAATATCATTAGGGTTTGTATTCAGTCATTCGAACATTATTGGGGTAAGTGTTGTGTTTTTCAGGCTATGTTTTCGATGGTAACCCCTTATCAGTCAATAGTAAATGTAAATAACTGTGTAGAACTGTTTTGTTGTTGACTATGAGTCCACAGTGAAGTTAATTTCACTTATAATAAGTGTTAATGTGTTAATTTAACTTATATGTATAATAATAGGCAAGTGTGCAGATGCATGTAGGCTTTAGTCACAAACAGGTTTTAGGAAAGAAAGGTTTAGTGGAATCCCTCTGTTCCATACACGGACATCTCACATGCAAACATCGGAATTAAGGTTTAGTGGAATCCCTCTGTTCCATACACAGACATCTCACATTCCTTCAAATGCGCCGCTGACTATCAAAATACCGATGCGCTGTTTGAAGTTGCCCTGCTTGCTGCTTGCTGAAATGACAGATGTCACTCTTACTGGTTTAAAGGATGTTATGCCCAAAATACACCCATGACTGATTAAGAAACAGAAGAACAACCCTTTTGAACAACGTGCCCGACGTGGACTGGACGCGCCCTTAACCTTTGCGCCTCTGATCATCTGTTTCTGATCGCCAAGATAGGGCCCTTGAAGTATGATGGTTATTGTTGTTTCCATTAAGCTAATTTAGAAAAGTGAAACTGTTCTCGTCCTCTCCTTATTTCCCTCTCTCTGGTTCACCATGTCTGCCTGGTTAATGTCTTGTATTGTTGTTATTTCTGTCTTCCAGGACCCTCCTGTGCTTCCAATGGGGCATTTCAGTGAGAAGTTCATCCACTTCATAACACAATGGTAATGTCTCCACATGTCCCCTGTTGTAAATCTCACTGAACCGATCAAACAAGTGGGCCCAGCGTTCTGAAGGCTGTTTTTTTCTTCCATTGGCGCCATCATTATTATTTTGCTGTGTATTGCTAATGAAGGCCACGTCTTGAGGCACACCTGAGTCCTCAGTAGACATTTGAATGAATCTAGACAACGTTGACTACTTCAAACATCCTCAAGAAAGAGCCTTTCTTTTCCCCCTCATTGTCACAAATGTTCACCTCATTGCTCATTGTCACAAGAGAGGAGCCAACCCACCCCCCCCCCCCCCCCCCCCCCCTCCCCCCCCCCCCAACCACACACACACACACACACACACACACACACAATCAGAGGGCATGGGACTGAGCATGCACCTGTTTGCTGGTGGATCTCATTAACACTGTCGCTGAGACTGGAGGTTGTTTAAAAGCGTCCGGCGCCAGAGCTGCCGGTGGGGTGGTGTCGGCGCTGCGCCGCGCCGCGGCTGGACTAATGGCACGGAGAGGTAATGGGCGGCCGCGAGTCTCTTTAGCAAGGACGGGACGGCACATTAGCCCGCCGGGGCTCCGCACACATAATTGGACTCTGATTGGTGTGGGCTTTTTATTAGTATTATTATGATCCCTCTGCAGAGCCGGATGCAGAGGAAAATATTTACATTATCCCTGGTCTTCTGACCTACACACACACACACACACTGATTTAAACAAACATGCCAAAGCCCTCTGTGAACCATGACTAGAGTCAAATCCCCTTTGCAAACACTGAAGTACTGTTAACCCACCCCCCACCCCCCCAACACACACAAACACATACACACACGCACACTCATAAACACCCCCACTGGACCTGTAGGTTCCATGGCAACAGCCAGATGTGTTTGGTTGGCATGGAGCAGCTGTTGTTTGCTCAGCCTCTGTTTGTATTTACACAAACAGGTCACCTGGTGCGCGAGGAGATGCCAGCCTCGCCACCGCACCCGCCTCCCATCACCCCCCTCGGTGCCTATTATTAGCCAGGGCCTCGGCACGCGCCATTCATCACGCCACCAAGCCCGCACCTCCAAACGCTGCTCACCTCACCCCCCGCCTTCGCCTGGCCAGCACTAATCCCTCACATCCCTTATCTAGGTCGCTGTGACGGATTCGCCCTAGCCCAGGTCACCTGTGCCAAGGAGAACCCATCTTACTTACACCTGCTCTGATAATTAGCCAACGCTTTCTTTGCGGCTCTCTGGCCCTCAAGATGTGTCTCCGTGATGGTGGTCAAAGCAATGAGAGTGATGAAGATGTCGACGAGGCTGCCGACATGCTGTGATATTAACAGCAGTTTTGTTTAGGTAGGCTATCAATTGCCAGCATCGCATCAATTCAGATAGACCAATAGGGCTCTTAGTCTGGTCTCATCATCAGACAAACAGTCTCGCATGGGGCCTCAGCTTGCAATTTCAGTCGCAACGCTTCCCAACTTCAAAATATTTTCAAGGAAAATCACGTCTGAAGGTCAGTGTTCCATCAGAGCGGACAATACCAGCCTCGCCACGGACAGAGCGGACAATAAGGCCCAGCCCACCCATTTAAATCTGCTTAATTCATCTCCAGAGGGGACGAGACAAGAAGGAAATGCTGAACACCAAGGATATTCAGAGATTAAAATGTCCCCACACGTGAAGACTTTTTACTCTCGTGCTATACTGGCAAGTCAAGGTCGCCCCCCTTCCATAAACTGCCTTTTCTGTACTAAAAAAATCTTTTGAGGCCCCTTTGTAGTCCTCTCCTTTGAATGTTCTCTGAAGTGTAAATTAATTGGACGGGATCTGAATTGAAGCTGAGTTGTGTTAACTTGCAGTTTATAATTGTGTCTCCACAGTATGAAGAAGCTTCCCAAAGAGCGCCCGCCACCAAACAATTTAATGGTGAGTGTGCCTTACCTCGTCAGTGGATTGGGAATCGGCTGAGGATATTTACACATAGGGATGTCCACATAGTGGACTCCAACATTTATACTGAATCATTTCAGACATGTGAACCCTATGAGTGACAACAACTCCCTATTTGTCTGTCAACAGTAGTCAGCTTACGATCACAGATTTAACTGTAACTTCTCTCACTCAGAGGTGATTAAGGGAATTGAACTTCCCACCATTTAGCTTCTTGTTATAATTGCTGTAGAAAATCGGCCACATTCATTTTCTTTTCATTTTTTTTTCTGTCTTGTAAAATCTGTCGCTGCCACAAGCCTTCGCTCACAGGGGTGACATGAACAAGGAGAAGTAGCTAATCAGTTATTTTAGAAATTAATTACTTGAAATGGTGGCCCAGAGCCCTCCGTAACTACTGAAGTGCCTCTGAGTCTTTCTGAGCACTGCGTACTGTGTCAGGGGCGATGGGGCTGAGAAGTTGGGTTTTATCCATGAGAACTTTTCTAGTTAATCAAGGGCCTGTAGCGTACTGAGTCATCTGGGCCATTAGTGTCACATCTACGCCCACTATGGACGTGAGGCATGCTGCTTTCTGGCTGTGCAGTGTTTGTGTGGTATCCGTAATGTTTGTATGGCATCCATAGTCTTTGTGTGATATTTCCCAAGCAGATTGAAGGATCTTTATCAAACCTGACATGCTTACTCACTGTAAGGATTGGATGTACTGATTTGGTTCTCAGGGTCACAGGGATGAAGGTCAAGGTTGCCTGGGGTACTGCATTAAACATTGCCGAAGCACACCATTTACGTAATGTCTCCGGCGCATTTCCAAGGGTTCTGACCAAAATTCAAGTTGCTCATCATTAACACTAGGCCTGCATGATCAGCTACTTAAGGGGATGGGGTTATAGGTCAAGGTCAAATCTGTCCAGTGCATACAAGGTTACAGCAGACGGGCCATACCAGTTGACAATTTCCATCAAGTTAATACTCATTTCTATATAGTGAAGAAGAAAAATGGCTTCCAGAGTTTCACGCCAAGTGGACTCTTGTAAAAGAGATTTGTAAGGCTGAGGGTTTGGGGTGGGCTGTGTTCTTTTTGTCCATTTCGGTTTGCCATAAAGACAGAACAAACTGAACTCCGCATAAGATGAGTTAAAAGCTGACTCGGGCTGCTCTCTTCATCCCACCCCCCTCCCCCCAGCCCCCCCACTCTGTTGCCCCCCATGTGTGAATCTGATGGAAATCTCAGATCTGTGTGTGTGACCCGTGGTCACAGTCAATTTGCACTTCACGGCTTTAAAAGCTGTTGGCACAGTGCTGGCCGGCCCGTGGGCACCGGATGGAGCCGCCAAGTCCACTGAGAGTGGAGTGAGAACACTGAGACGGCCATGTTCTGTCCTCCACCTCTCCATAGAGACAGCCATGTTCTGTCCTCCACATCTCCATAGAGACGGCCATGTTCTGTCCTCCATCTCTCCATAGAGACAGCCATGTTCTGTCCTCCACCTCTCCATAGAGACGGCCAGGTTCTGTCCTCCACATTCCCATAGAGACAGACTCATGGTGCACTGCAACTCAGGGTCAGCTCCTCACTGATGGCTTAAAGCAGGACACACTAACACACGCAGGACGTCCAGACCCCATTTGAGCACTTGCACACACTGGACCCAGATCTAGACTTCTTCAGTACACTGAACCAGAGACGGTTCATCTATCTGTTCTAGAGGATCTTGACCCCATCAATACACTTACATAGAGGACATCCAGACCTCGTCAGTTATGGTCACCCCGCTGTTGTTCTAAGCCACAGTCAAAAGATCAAAAGCTGTGCCAAGATGGGATAAGGTGGATAAGGGATGTGAAAGGAATTGCAAAGAGATTGTTGGGATGGAAAGGGAAGGAGAGAGTGAGACCTGAGCCATGGGTATAATACAGCCGATGTTCATGTTGACGCACGGTGTGATACCTTCATGAAATGAAAGAGGATTTCTTTCATGCACACATGCCTGTGTCTCATGCATACACTAGTCTGTCATGAGTCATGAGAGCCTATCTGTGTGTGTGTGTGTATGTGATGTGTATGCATGTGTGTTGCTGAATGCCTATCTCTGTGTGTATGTGATGTGTACACATGTGTGTCGCTGAATGCCTATCTGTGCGTGTGTGTATGTGATGTGTATGCATGTGTGTGTAGCTGAGTGCCTGTGTGTGTGTGTGTGTGTGTTTTGCGGATCCCGTGGCAGGCCCGCTTGCCTGGCGGCTGGTGCCGGGGCCGCGGGCCTGATGAGCGTGAGATGAGGTCAGTGCAGCGGAACTGTGCGCCTCCCTGCCTCGGTGGCTGCGTCTGATTGTCTGTGCGCCGCCGCCGCCGCCACCCCCTCTCTGCATACATATTAACACTCCGCAACACATTTGATCTGTATGGTAATGCCATCACCACAGCAGGAGTTTCAAGCAGCGCCCTGGCTCCACTAATAGTTATTGTCTCTTCGGCGCCACACACACTATACGTATAGCAGTCTGAAAGACAAGCCAGGCATTGAGGTGATTTCGACGTGGCTGTCTCTCCTCCCTTGTCACTTTGGCAGGTGGTTGATGGTGTGGTGTTGTGGATGGCATGGGCTGTCTTCAGGTGGTGCCACCACACCATGGGGATGCCAGCACATTATTGTCAGCACTGCCACCATTTTTATCTGTCCTTTCTTAACTGCAGGTCCCTAGATTACTGTAGGTGTTCTCTCTCTTCTGTGTGTGTCTCTACTGTGTGTGTGTGTGTGTGTGTGTTGGAACCAGTGTGCATAATGTGTGTTTATGTGTGCGTGTGTAGTAATATGTGTGTGTGTGTGTATGTGTTGGAACCAGTGTGCATAATGTGTGTTTATGTGTGCGTGTGTAGTAATATGTGTGTGTGTGTGTGTGGTGAGGGCGCAGCGCTCCAGAGGCGGTGCAGGTCCATGACGGGTGATCATTAACGGCGAGGTATCGTGCAGGAGAGGATCGGCTCAGGCTTAATTGAGCGTGGCTCTGCTAATGTCTCCGAGGCGGTGGCAGACCCACCAAAGTGTGTCCCTCTACTTGTCCAAGACGACAGAGCAATGCATCACATCAGACTATGGCCATGAAGCCTGGTGTGTGTTTGTCTATAAGGACATGGGCACTGTATGTGTGTTTGTGTGTACTTGTGTGTGCTGGTGTGTTTTTGTGTGTGCGTGCGTGTGTGTGTGTGTGTGTGTATGCGTGCGTGTGTGTGTATGAGTTTTCTCAGTTAATGTACTTAGGCAAACTACTCTATCAGCTTGTCTGTGGAGTGTTGGCCAGGGATTTGGGTTAATGATGCCATCATGTGAAGGCCCACGTTTGATTTAGTGAATTTGACCAAAATACACACACACACACACACACAAACACACACACACTGACAATGGGGCAGTAAGAAGGTGGTCAAATCCTGCCCACCTTCTGATTTTTAAAGTGTTTATAGTGTGTATTATAGATATGAAACTATTTGTAGTTGTGTGCTGATGTGAAACTGTGCATGTGGTTGCATAATATTTGAAAGACGGCATGCCATTTTGTAAGTGTGGAGACAGAGACAATCTTTGTGGATGTTTGTATCATGGCCGTTTGTATATGAAAGTGAGTGTGTGATTGTTGGTTGATTGACGTGTGTGTGTGTGTGTGTGTGTGTGTGTGTGTGTGTGTGTGTGTGTGTGTGTGTGTGTGTGTGTGAGTGATTGTTGGTTGATTGACGTGTGTGTGTGTGCATGTGTGTGAGCAGCCGGCCCCCACTCCACTGCCATCCCCTGAGGAGGACTTCATTGTCACACAGCCTTTTAGCACCTTTGTCCTTCTCCTCCCAGCAGACCCCATGCCCAGCTGGGACGCGCACAGACACACACACACACACACACACACACACAACCACCCCTCCCCAGGACAAAAGAGACCAGTGTCCTAACGCTGGAGTGCTCACACACACACACACACACACACACACGCAAAGCGCGCCCCCAATTCTGTCAAGAACCCTCCAAACCCCTAAACGCATCTCCATACATACTTTTTTATTTGAAAGATCCACAGTTCATGCAGATATTTTACTTGGACTTCAATTTCAGTCTTGTTGTACTTAAAACAAGATCTATGTCTTTTTGAATGTGTGTGTGTGTGTGTGTGTGTGTGAGTGTGTGAGAGCACGTCTGGCAGTATGCAGTGGGTTATCTTTCAGGAAGATGACTTTGTGGTATTTTTGGCCGTCTCCCCTCCAGTGCAGCATCACCCCACACATGAAACACTCTCTTCTCTTCTTGTCTCTTCTCATCCCCCTTTCCTCTCCTCTCCTCTCCTCTCCGCCCCTCTCCGCCTGTCCCCTCCCCATCCGAGAGGCTCTGGACAAGTGCACTGTTTCACACCACAAAGGCTGGAGCTCTTTAGGGGGTATTTGAACTGACCGCCGACAGCCGCACACATCTGAACTCTGAGGGTTGACTTGCACAGGCTCTGGCCTGAAATATACTCCCCTGTAATCCAGTGGACGAGTGTTGCTTCTGGGCTGGACACTGAATAGAAAGATCAGCATATATGGGCATGGATGTAAATGTTACACACACAGTCACACACACACACAGTCACACACACACACACACACAGTCACACAGGATTGAATTACCAATGCTACTGTTTCCACAGGGATCATCTCATTAGTATGCAAATCTGCAAAGACCCAGTTATTGCACTGACCTCGCCACCTTCCTGCCTTTCTGTCTCTTGCGTTCCTGTCTAATTTCAGCCATCCCCTGCACATGCGCGCGCACACACACACACACACATTCCTCAGCTGCGTTTCCCCAACACCACCTAATGAGGTGATGACCAACCACTTGTTATAATTGCTTTAGACTCCTTTTAATTTTCAAGCTTATTAATCATATGTAGAGTTATTTAAAATTGCATAAATTAATCTTAGATTAAAAAGCCTATCAAAAGACTCAAAACAATTAAAGAGTAAGGTGAAATTTCCCCTGGGTTGGCAGTTTTATTTTAATAGAGTATTCAGGTGATTATCACACTTTGATATGGTGCTGTGATTAATGTAGCCACACTTTAAAATGAGTTTTTCCCCTGTTCTCTCTCCTCTCCTCTCTTTATGTGTCTGCTTGCTCAACACTCTCTCTCTCTTTTTCTCTCTCTCCCCCTCCTCTACACGAGGTAAGCAGGAGGCAGATAATGAGCTAATAACTAAGAAGTATTTATTTGTGTTGTTCTCTCTCTCCGGCCGAATGGCGTTTCCATTCCAGCAGCAGGTGTTTTAATTAATGGCTTTGGCTTCATGTTGCTCTATCTCTTCCTGGGCTGGGGGAGAGGCTGTATGTTGGAGTGGTGGTGGTGGGGGGGCTGTAGGTTGCCCAGATGAGGGCTGTTGTGGGGGGTGCCCAAGTGTGACCTCGCGGCTGGCAGGACAGTGGCACAACTGTCCAGCTGGAGCTCCTGACCCTGTCCATCGCCACCAGGAGCACCACAGCCAAGCGCAACAGTCCAGTCAGGCCAGTGTGTGTGTGTGTGTGTGTGCGTCTGAGTGAGATAGAGAGAGTTTGTCTGTGTGTGTGTGTGTGTGTGTATTTGAAACTGATGTATGTGTGTGTTTGTTTGTGTGTGTGTGTGTGTGTGTGTGTGTGTGTACGTGTTTTAGTTGTAGACAAAGTGGGCTAGCAGTATGGAGCGGTGTGTATGTAATGGACACTGGCAGTGTCCTGTGTGTGTATTAGAGTGAGCTTAGCTGAATTAAATGGCAGGAAGCCCTGTCTCCCGGTCAGGATCAGGATTCATCAGGGTTGGGGCAGAGACGTGGCCAGTCTGTTAGGGTTAAGGGCAGCACAGTCCAGCCACGGCTCACTGCTGGATATTAAAGACATTCATCTGGGCCCCCACTGGCTCTCCTCTCTCTCCCTTCCTCCATCTTTCCATCTCTCTCTCTCTCCCCCAACCTCCCTCTCTTTCCCTCCCTTCTCGCCTTCTCTCTCTCTCTTCCCTCTCCCTCTCCTCTCTCTCTCTCCCCTCTCCCTCTCCTCTCTCTCTCCCTGCCTTCTCTCCTCTCCCTCCCTCTTTCTCTCTCTCTCCTCCCCCCTCCCTCCCTCGCTCCAACCCCCCCCCCCCCCCCCCCCCCCCTCTCCGGGTGATGGATGAGATGGGTGCCCTAGTCCGTGTGAGGCCCAGGAGCGGCCGCATGCTCCCACTGATATGAGCGTAATTAACCTCAGTGTATCCAAAGCGGCGCTGCCCATTAGAAGGACACCAGGATTGATGGTGCCGGCGCCGGCCTGTCCCCGGGACCCGCGGCCGTCAGGGCCTGAGTGGCGTGGCGTGCCTTTGTGTCCAGGACGTGCTCACCCCCCACACACTCCAGCAGACACATCAGCTCTCACTCTCCCTCTGCACCTCACAGCAGACACTGGCCTTGCCACTCTGTTTTATCTTTTTTTTTTTCATCCAGCAGAAATGGCTAATACTATTCTCTAATTGGGTTTATCAAAGTGACATTGACTGTATTTATGACAATAATTGTGTGTGTGTGTGTGTGTACACAGACAATTGCACACACACACACACACACACACACACGTCTAGGCATTAATCTTGATTCTAGTTCTTGTGGAGATGTTGTCTTCATTTGAAATGATTATTGCGGTGGACCCCGTGTGCAGCACACCTGTAGAGCTGTAATAAGGTTGTGACAGTGTGTGTGTGTGTGTGTGTGTGTGTGTTCTTCCCATCCCCCTGATGGTGGCGTTTTGACCAATTTGCTTTTCTGTTGCAACCAGTACAAAAGACCCTTTATCACTGAAATAAGGGGTGACAAGTTCATTTAAAAACATGATGTGTCAGTGTTGGTCTGAATCCTACGCTTGATGTTGGAAATTAATGTATCTGCCCATCACAGGCCTAAAACACACACACACACAAATACACAGTTTCACACACATATACACTCCACTTTGTCCCTGCTGTGACCTCTGTGGCTCTGTGGAGGTGGCAGTACTGTCAGCTGCCCTGCAGACACTAGAGGGTTTGATGGCTAGTCCTTTCACTGCTAAACCTAATCCAGCTGCTCTTGTCTTGGCTGGCTTGGGTGACTCTTGTGAGCTCCCTTTCCTCTACTATGTACCTCATCCTCTTTCTCTCTCTCTCTCACTCGCTAGTTCTTTCTTTCTTTCCCTCTCTCTCTCTCTCACTTGCTCACTCGTGCTCTCTCTTTCTTTCTTTCCATCTCTCGTTTGCTCGTTCTCTTTCTTTCTTTCTTTCTTTCCATTTCTCTCTTTCTCTCTGTCCATTCCTGAGTCCTGAACCCCGCACCTTTCTCTCTCTCTGTCTCTTCCTGACCATAACTGACCCCCCACCTCTCTCTCTCTCTGTCACTCACGTGTTTGTCCCTCCACAGGACCATGCCTTCGTCCAGCTCTACGACGACGGGAACATGGAGGTGGTGTCCATGTGGGTGTGCTGCTGCCTGGAGGAGAGGAGGACCCAGCAGGCCCAGGCCCACATGTCCTAAGGGACCGTCGGGGTTCTCCTGTGGAATTATGGGAAAGATTTCCCAGGATCCCCCAGTCCTGTTATCCCCGGGGTGCAGAGGAGCCAAAGCACATAGAAATCAGCCAACACTTCCCTTCCCATCTGGCCAAGGCCATGGCCATTATGAGATTTGTTCCCTGTCATGAACTTTATATTATGTCCGAACTTTGGGGCGTTCCCTAGAAATGAGCATTTCCTTTCCTCATTGACACTGTGAGATGGACTTCACTTCCAACCCAACTCTTTGTATTTGCCTGTTACATTGAGCTCCCATGACTGAGCTGATTAGGAAATGCGCAATCTTCTGTTGTTGTTGTTGTTCTTTTTTTTTCATACTAATATAACGTTTGAGGAATGCGTAAGAGTGTGCAGTTGACCCTAACGTCTTAAAAGGATGTAACCGTGTGAAGATGATTGGCTTTACGTTGTTTTTTTCCGTAGGAAAGTGCCATTTTAGGTGGACTCCAGACGCCTGAGCGACCGTGCTTTATTGGTTGGCAGCAATGTAGCGAGCATTAGCGTTAGCATTATCGTGTGCCTGTGAGCTGTCTGTAGCGTAGCAACGCCTGTGCTCATGCCTGATCTCTCCGGCTAGAGTCCTCTTTGGATGCCCGCTCACTCTGTCTGCTTACTCTGCCCGCAGTGAAAGATGTTAAGGGAGCAATAGTCTGACGAGTGACCACACTGCTACTGTCATTAGTAAATAAGTAAATAAGTAAGATTTATTTATATAGCACATTTACAACCAAAGTGCTTCACAGGGAGAAGAACATGGAAAGGACATTCCACCCCCCAACTACACATGATGCATCCAGGCAGAGACAGATACAATGCAAAGAGAACCTTCCTCCTCAGCTCCACACAAGTTAAGTGGCTGCCAAACGCAAGTAGGAAGCATGGACTTAAAAAGCCCTACCAAGCTCAGTTAGACAAGAGGACAGTCCTATCCTGGTCTTGACTCTAAAGCCCTCAATACCGAAGGATGAGGTGCCACACGTTTTCCCCTCCAAGCCCAGCTTGGAGTGTCAGGAAGCTGCCTCTGTGAGATTATGAAGGAGCGACGTGGGGAAGGGCTTCCGGACAGCTCAAGCTCTGGACTATGGTGTCCATTTGTGCTGCTCAGATTACCTTGGGCTCCAGAAAAGACAGATAAATGACTGAATTGTGAGTGAGTGAGTGAGTGAGCTCTGTTGTCCACCATGAGGAACTGATGACGTCAAGTCATGAGATGGAGTGCTAAAGTCATCCCACCACACCATGTTTAAGTATGTGGCTCAAATGATTCCTCATTCTGCTTTTGTATGTTATGTGCTGTTGTATGACAGCATATTTAATGGAATAATATTATTTTAACTTCTTTTGCAGTATTTTTTTAAACAATCATGAATCATATATATATACACATTAGAGGACTTCTAAAAATGTGTGAAATTTAAAAACTCTGTGTAAGCCCCCCCCCCCCCCCCCCCCCCCCCCCCCCCACCACCTCAGTTGGTCACTTCACCCCAATGAATTCATGTCTTGGTTTGTCAGTATTTTCATCAATTAAACTGAGGTGTGTAATTGACTCATGTTAATAATGCACTTTACTGTTACAGAGTTTTATTGAAACCAACCAACCAACTCCCTCACGGTAGAACTCTGATCACTGACAGAAAAAATCTCCTGGCTTTCTGTCATATAGCCCTAAGGTCAAACCCAAAAGAAATCAAGGTGCATGATGGGCATTTGTGAGAGACACTAGCTTTTGAACCGATCGTCGTATTATCAAAGCTATTCGTCAATAGCTCTTTTAAATCACTCCAGATAATTCCAAAGTAGGTCTAATTTCTGATTACCGCTACTATACTCCTGAACTACTACTACTACTACTATACTACCACACTGAAATGCAGCAAAATGCGGATATATTGGCCAATCAAACTTCACAACTTTCATCTGAATTCAGAAATTATCTGTTGAAAATTGAAGCCTTGAACACATTACTGTCAACCATACCTATTTAAACCAAAGGGTTCATTCTTATATGGGATAGTTGCTCTGTTGAAGGATAACGGTTAAAGTTCTTAGGACCCAGAAGATTTGCACATCATAAAATACATAGTATGTTTTAACACCTGTTTTAATTTGTGGATAATGTCAAAAATCCCTGCTTTGCCAATTTTACTGTAGATTAATTCTCAAAGCCAGAAACAAATATGGGCAATATTGAGTTTTGTTTTCTTTCTAGCAAAGGCATTCCATATTTTTTTCATCAGCAATAAAAGAAAATGCACTTTATGGAAGTTCTTGCTATGTAATAAAATACAGTTTAGTTATAGCCTTACACATAGAAAATGTGATATTGTAAAGCAGCATTGTTGCTCACAGTTATATGATTTGTAAACCCTAAAAGTCCAACTTGAATTCATCTGTTACATATGTCTTGTTGTATCCATTGGTTTTGTGGAGATGTACCCCAGGAAGGCCAAATGTCTCAAGCACAGCCTGTATGTGACAGATGTGACCCTGGATGATGTTCAGTTGAATGTGTTTTCATGGTCCATTATTGAAAAATGATATCTGGTGCAATACACCAAGTTAATTGATTACAAAAATCGTTTTAAGAGAATCCTGAGATGCTCTTTTGTGTGACATCCAATAATAAATGCTTTTGAACACCTCTATTTGTGTCTATTAGTCTCATCAGACAGGTCTTTCCGTTCATTAAATAGTATTTGGAGAGCCCACTCCATAGTAAACTACAGGACTGACCGAAATAATAAATAATAAAAGGAACACTCTTCCTATCTAAGAATCAATCCTCACCCACAAGCTCTGATTTGGGTGAGGGTTCAAGTCTTAAGTTTTTTAAAGTGCATTATATATTTTCCTAATATTTCATTCATAATATAACTTGATGAATGGACAAATGTTAACCACTGCGTCCTGGCTTGGTTGGCCACAGCTCTCCATTTCGATTTGAAACCTTCTGTTTTATGAGATCATGTGTTCCTACTCTACAGAGACGACGCCTGGTTCATCTTGTTTCCATCTTGCGACCAGTCTGTTTAGTGCATTTACTTGTCCTCTGATCAATACTCTCTCTTCTGTTATCGACCGTCTGGTTTTCATTTCTACGCTTCGGAAAGGGACCGTGTTGCGCAGGTCAAATCAAGCTCAAATGAAGGATGTTTTAAATGCCTTATCTTGTCATCCTTCGTGACGGAAACCCCTTATGTGAAATAGAACTCCTTTTATGTTTTTACATGTGTGGTCCGGTTTTTATAAAGGCTGGGTGTAGGCCTACAAACCTTACACATGTAGCGTGGCGGATGTAATAAAACATTGAATTTGGATTTAAATCGGCCATAAGAAGACCTTTACTTAATTCAACTTGCGAGGACATGAATTATGGGATGGGGAAATGAACCTTCTGTTACCCTCCAAATTGCCCGCACATGTGCGTCGCTGTCGCACAACAGCCTGGTGATGGGGTGTGAGGTGTCCGGGCGTCTTCACTTACAATCTAGTCATCTGATCGGAAGGGATAGTTTGCTTTAAGTCTCAAAATGAGCACCACTTTTGTGAAGACACTTGATTTATTTGTCCAGTGATTGAAATGTCACCAGCTCAATACATGACATACGCTATGAGATGTCAAGGCTAGAACAAACATTCCCTTTTAAACAATTGGTACAGTTTATCTCCATTTGAACGATCTGACTTCAGCACACCTGAAAAAATATCATTATAAAAGGTGCTGATGTTTACCATTAAAAATGAAATTAATTGGGGTCAAGGTTTAACAGCACAGCGCTCATACAGGCAGTCTTATTGTTTTGTTTTTTTCCTAAGAGAGAGTGAGATTGTTGCTTGCCTCTGCCAATTATGCGTAGTTAAGATTTACATGAAGGTTTTTTGTGGACTGACGGGCCCATGAGGTAAATGCTCAACGCCTGTCCTGAAATTATCCGCGTTGAAAAAAAGTTTCCTTTAATTAGGGATATTTATTCCTGGTGAAGTACATCAGATACTTCACAAACCAACGCCACCTATCCACACTGTTTTTGCACTGTGTGTGTGTGTGTGTGTATATGTGAGCGCGCGCGCACGCAGGCGTTTCCTCTGAAGGTGCTGATTGACACCACGCCTGCGTCATGTGCGCGTATCTCAGCGTGTCATTATGTGCATGAAACAACACTTGATATGGGCATGTGCGAACCCAAATAGCAACAGACTTAACTGAGACCCATTCAGAACCCAGAGTAGAGTCACACGCTATCCAGGATGAGCTTTAGCATCCTGATGTATTAGGATAGTGGGGTGGTGCACCTAAACTCAAGCTGTAATAACTCCCACTACCTTCACTTTAACACGAGCGAGCTAATGCTTAGCGACAAGGCAATGAAACTGGCCATGTTAATAACTTTATCATTTTAACAATGTGGGAGGTTGGCCTTTAATAGCTGCTCTCTGAAAAGGAGAGTCCCTTGGCATTGTATTCGCTCCTCTCGGAGAGGACACATTAATTAATTAACGTTCAGTCCTACCTTAGGCTCACCTGCCTCTTAAAGCCAAAACATTTTATTCAGTGACAAAAATGCTACTATGTCTTCGGATTTTTCTCATTGTATACCATTATACAATTTTCATTATATATTCTGTATTTTTAATCCTGATTGTTAATTTTGCATCTTGTCCATGGTTTGAGCCTAATTAATGTGGGCTAAACAGATAAACT
Source organism: Alosa sapidissima (assembly GCF_018492685.1). Classification (NCBI taxonomy): domain Eukaryota; kingdom Metazoa; phylum Chordata; class Actinopteri; order Clupeiformes; family Clupeidae; genus Alosa; species Alosa sapidissima. Next base: position 15,975,933 of record NC_055970.1, on the reverse strand, counting down.
TTACAAATGTTAACTTTTGTGGAGCTAAATTAAAAACAGATTTCTGAAATAGCTTACATCTAATGTACAATACCATCGTCTGTTAGCTACGCAAGTGTTCAATAGGTAATTTAACATTTAGCCTGCAGTTTGAGTTTTCACTAGCCAAGGGTGGTAATTCATCATTAAAGATAGACGTATAGCCATCTATAGCCTCAGACTTTCTTTGTGGAAACGTCATTTCGATGACTTAGAGACATTTAAATATTTTAAAGCGGTGTCTGTCTTATACCGATTGTTTACACACAGATGTGTCTCACATAATATACTCGAAAAACTATTGAGGGGTAGCCAAGTGTGATAAAAGGCCTCGACTAAAATTACCGCTAAAATATCTAATTAAAAGCGGGCGTGGTGTTGTGTGTCTGTACCTGCGCTGAACTCATAAATGGATTGTTGTAGCACACGTGAGCTCCTGTTTCTCGAGAATAAATGGCAACAAAGACGCATTTAGTTGGAGCGTTGTAAATAATTTAAAAGAAAAGAATAATTACAGAATAAATTGTAATTATTGTGGGCTGGAGAAAAGCCTCTTGATTGTGAAAGATGACACGACCAGAACAGATCAGGTTAAAGTTTCCTTCACCATCAATATTGCAATAAGCCCATCTGATGGCGTACAGGGATCATGCCAGGTCTATGTGCGTTCAAGACACTATTAATATTGGCCAATGCAGCGCGCAATAACAATGACTGTGGAAAGACATAAAATATAAAAAAAATATCATGGTCTGTATCTTAAGGTAATTAACAGTGCACTTAAGGATGTATAAATCGTTTAGTTCTCCATTAAATCAAGCATGCTGTAACGTCACGTTCAAAATGGTCCCAAGTCAATAACGCACGCAGCAGCGTGCACCTTCTGGTAGCGCAATCACGGTTGAAGCTCGGGTGCAGCGTGCCCGCGGGGCGTTTGTGGACGCTATTAACGCGCATTTGTTTAGAGTAATTGTTCACATTTTGGACCGGGCAGAATGATTAATTACAGATTACTCAAAACTTTTCGTCGGACAGTTCATACGTTTAAGGGGCCTTTCAAATGTGCGCCAGTTTTGATCGTGACACATAATTAATAGGCCATTTGTCATATTATTGTCCACTAATTTTGGCTATTTGTTATGACTGCTTTCACCACCGTGCTATGAAATATGCTTTCAAACAAAAATGCAGTGCAAATGCAAGTTAGCAGCACATTTTTTACTCAACATATTTAAGAAACAATAATTAATTCAGCGTGTTTCATTAGATATGTATAATGTATGTTCGTAGAGTATATTTGGAGATGTTTAGCCTGTGTGTTAAATTGGTTTGCCTATTTTGTTTGGCAAGAAAACTAAAGAGCGATACTATCAGGACAAGGTATCGATATCCAAGAATGAGTCGTAGAGGGGTTAACTGCGGGGCATTGATCACCTTATAAATAGTTAATCTGATCATATAAGGTTCCCTCTCCACCCTCACTCATTTGCTGTAATATATCACTGTGCTTGTACACACTATCCGCTTGCTCCGCGCCCTGTGTGTTAAACAAATTTGCTGCATTTAGGGACCATTATTTGGAGAGCATGAGAAATGGAGTGATGGGTTTTATGACAGGAAACATGCCCTGGGGTCGTCATGACCCCACCAAATAAAAAATGCATATTTCAAAAGAGGCAACATATATAATCATATAACATGCAGTTCCATACATTTTCCAAATAATAAAAAAAAGACTGTGCTGAAATTCCAAATTGATTTGCGTCCTCGAAAATTAGTACAGATGGTCATGTACCCTGACAAAGTCTGACATTTTGTCGCCATCGATTTTACTTCAGTGGCTTTTTTTAATCATTTGTTTGCATTTCATACATTGGAAAAATATTTTATGGTAGAACATTTTGCCTCTCAGAAATGAGTTTGACATATAGGTTACACTTGATGTAATACTTATAAATACTGTTAGGGTATGTCTTTAAAAGACATTAACTATGCCAAACTTTTAAAGTCATCATTAACAATGTTAATAATTGAAAAGTCTCTTAAAAATAAAGTCTGTTTACGCACCTCTCTAAAGCGGTTTTGTGCATAGCACTTGGTCTTTACGCACTAACCCAAAGTGTAATTATTCAACGCCTCATAATTGTTTTGAAAAGTATATCTTAATCATCGTTAACATTTAACGATTCCCGTGTTCTTCGTCCTCCTCCTCAGACACATCTGAATTCAAACAGGGTTCCCGTGACTATCGTACGTCCCGCAGGCAAATAGTTAATACGGACATGGTCGTGCGATGTGGGTGTGCCTTGCAGTTATTTTAGCTCGCTCTTCTGTGCTGTAACGTATTCAGTCTGCTGAGGAGTGGCGACGGCTTCTGGACTGACATGTGGTCAATCTTCCTACATTTCTCACTCAATGCCGAACAGCCATGGAGTATGGAAGTCTTTGCACAGTAGCACGCAGAGAGGAGGATATTTGAATGACACTGAGCCAAGACGTACCTCCATATTTATTATTTCGAACGACCAAGTGACGACTTGCTCATTCTTTTTGATGTAACTAAGTCACATTTTACAGCATTCTTTCCTCAGAGATAAAGGTAAGTTAAGATCGATATCATTAACATTTCAGGTAATTGATGTATTGTATAATATGACAAAATGACTTCGATGTCTTCGATAGACTGTCGGAAAAATGATTACCGAAGATTATGAGGAAATATCAAGACCTAGGCTAATACTTTTAATGATGGTGAGCAAGATTACCTCCAATGTGCCCGAAGTTGCCTCTAAACTCGGAGGGCATTTTCAGTGTCAGGTGTCAAAAAACTAAAGCATGTTTTCATAGTTTAAATTGCTGTTTTTAAAAGTATAAGTTATATTATATTCTATTAGAAATTAGGAAAACCCTGTGTAATAACAAGGAAATCGGCTTAGTTGTCTTCTCCTCTCCGATAAGCTCATTGACGGAGCTAAAGAACCCTTTCCTTCTGTTCTTTTGCGTATTAGGCCGTTAAGTAGGCGCTTAAGTAATCACTCTAGTCTCAGAGCCGATTTAAAGACGTCGAAAAGGTCTGACTCACAATTCTTTATACTTTAAATACGTAAAACATTAAAAACGAAAACATCTGAAACATTTATGTGATAAAAGTTTTGACAAAGCGGCAGGGCTGACATTGACAGCTCACAGGAAATATTTCTAAAGTCTACGTCTAAAAAAATCGAGATTTCCAGGTACAATTGCCTCTTGATAAACTATTTGAAAGGATGTGCTTATAATTATATTAACCAGACAAACAATGACGAAATTGTGATTATTAGCATACCAAGCGTAGTCTGACTGTTTGAATATTACAGTAAATGCATATTTCTTACTATTGTTTATTGGTCTGAAATAAAATACTAATAACACAGTTATCACAGTAGCTATCACAGTAGATAATAGTTTCTAGTAAACTTAATTTAAAAAATAATACTAATAAAACGTTCAACCTTTGGCCTATGTGGTGGGATATTTAATTATTCCAATAACCTTCTCTTTTTTTTACCCTTAATCAGATCTCCAGGAATGGAGCCAATACCCGGCCAGTTGCCAGCGGGACGAGATTCCAGCTCTTCCCCAAATTCAAAACAGGAACTGCAACCCTATTCTAGCTCCAATTCTCTTAAGCCGAATCAAGTCAGTGAGACTGCATTATACGGAGTGCCTATAGTTTCTTTGGTGATAGATGGGCAAGAAAGGCTTTGTTTGGCTCAGATATCTAACACACTCTTGAAGAACTACAGCTATAACGAGATACACAACCGACGCGTCGCTCTTGGGATCACTTGTGTGCAGTGCACCCCGGTTCAGCTCGAGATTCTGAGGCGGGCGGGGGCGATGCCCATCTCATCCAGACGCTGCGGGATGATAACCAAGCGCGAGGCAGAGAGGCTCTGTAAATCCTTCCTTGGGGCCCATGCGCCACCGAAATTGCCTGAAAATTTTGCATTTGACGTCTCTCACGAGTGCGCATGGGGAAGCAGGGGTAGTTTCATTCCAGCTCGATATAACAGCTCAAGAGCAAAATGTATCAAGTGCTCCTACTGTAATATGTATTTTTCTCCGAACAAATTTATCTTTCACTCCCATCGTACACCTGAATCTAAATACACACAACCAGACGCAGCAAACTTCAATTCATGGAGACGCCACCTGAAACTCACCGACAAGAGCGCGTCCGATGACGTGAGTCATGCTTGGGAGGACGTGAAGGCCATGTTTAACGGCGGGAGCCGGAAAAGGACGATGCCACTTAGTGGGTCAGAAATGTCCTCTTCTCTAAAGTCCCATGCAGCCTCCAGCAACATTACGCAAACTAGTTCACCCGAGGTTCCGCACAAAACCCTACGCTGTGAAGACGATCGCGGTGCTCTCGGTTTGACCAACAGTGTACGCAACTATCCTGTCATCCCTGTGCCCAGCAAAGGATTTGGGGTACTACAGAAGATCCCACCACCAATCTTTCCACATCCCTATGGATTCCCTACATTTGGATTGTGTCATAAGAAGGACGACGGTATTGCAGACCAAAATAAGACCAACGTTCCAGGTGTGTTTTGGCCAGGAGTAAAGGACAATATTTACCCATCCTTCCCTATGTTTTGGCCCACGGCAGGCGGCCTACCAATGTCATATCCACAACCACAGCCCAAACCGCATACAGATATCATTTCCACGCGACAAAGTGAGACCGAACTATCTGACCAAAATGATCGAGGCTCCATCACACCCAAAGACAGCCTCTTTGATAGTGAGCGCTGCTCAAGTTCTCAGTCCACGAGGAACGAAGAGGAAAAGTCTGGGGACGAGGCCAGGTCAACGGAGGGACATCCCAGCACGCCTCGAAAGGTGAGCTACATATCTGCTTTCAGGCCAGTTGTGAAAGACGCTGAGAGCATTGCTAAACTATACGGCAACAGGGAGGCATATACAGGGGCTCGTTCAGGTTACCTATCACCTGACTTTGTCAGTGAAAGTTCCAGTTACCGCTCCATCTCTCCAGACGTTGACAGTGGAGAAGACCCGGATGTTGACGTGGAATCGAATAAATTACCAGAAGATGAAGAGTCAATTCAACTTTCCGTTGAAGATCATCACAGTCCCCAGGGGCGGATCTCGTCTCAGGCCAATCCCGATGAAAGTGAAGATTCGGAGACTCGACCAACACAGCAACCGGATGATCCCCAGAGAGTTTTGTTCAGCGAGGCGGGGTCATCTGATGACGAGCGGCTGAGCAAGCACGTGCCAGAGAGTAAAGATGCTGTGGTGTACGAAGTGAGTATCCTCACGGAAACCAACGTGTGTGTGATTCTCTAATATAAGCCTACTTTAAATATACTTTAAATAATAATATAACACATTCAACTAAGCTATGGGCAATGCAGTAAAATCTAATTCTTATACTTCCAGTGAATGTGTCAATAAATAAGACCAGTAGTTTTGAACTAATTTCACCTTTGTCCCAATTAATGTCATGGGAGGCTAATCCGGTAGCCTATTTGAAAAAAACATTTAGTTTTTTTTTTTTTATCTTAAGAATGATCATAAGCCTTGGCTACTTGAGGCAAATTGGGTTAAAATGGGGGATAATTTTCAGTTTATTTTGATGAAAGGGATTGGCGGACTCTCTTTGTTGTCACTGACACAAATTACAGCCATTGTGCGCATAGCCTACTACCCTCTCTCATGTAAACCTGAGATGATAACTCGAATTTGATTATGAATGACGTGGAAGTGGATTACAATAATTGTGACAATTCTACCGCCATGGTTAGTAAAATAAAAAGTTGCATTTAATTACGTTACATTTCCTTTTTTTTTTCATTTGGTTGCTGCAGGTGTATGCCCATGAAAAGGATGGACACCTGCTCTCGTCTACAGCATCTCATTTAGTATCCAAATTTCCCCAGAGTCCGCGGGAGACCATTGGTAATAATATCACTATAAAGGTTTTTGTATTTCTGACTTTACAGTGCGCACTAATATTTATTGAGCCTTTTTATAATTTGACATGAAAAGATTCAATTAAGCAAAGCGTCATTCCAACGGAGGACGAATCTGATTTGCAGAAAACCTACGATGTATCCAAAGACAGCTCGAGTAAGTCTGAACACTGTCATACAGTGTGGATTACATCTATATGTGGTCTAAGCATCGGAAACCTTTAATGATAATAATTCATATGCATGTGGCACAGGTGACGAGGCGATGCGCGATGAGGTACCCAGAACTGGAAAAGGCATTGAAAATATGGCGAAAGGTAGGCCTACGGACTGTTTTCCTTAATGAATAAACCACGCTTTGACTGTAAACAATAGGTCATTGTAATATAGTTTTAAAAGGAAGACAATAAATAATAAATTATGGCAAATAAGTATCCACTACTAAGTATCCACTACTTAAATAATAGCCTAAGATGTGTAATAGGAATACAGACGAACAGGTCTATTTATTGCTCACAAAGTTTGTGTCAAAACATGTCTCATGTTAATCGGTAAATTCATATTCATGTATTTAACGTATGATAGTTATTTGATAATACTATGCAGTTTCTAAATTAACATCTTATTGCATACATTACATTGTTGGATGCAGCTATTGCATGTCATTGTGGTAAACCAGTATAAGTACAATATATTGTGATAAATTAAAAGATACAAAGATATCTTATAAGGACCTCCATCTCTTTCACACTCTGTGTTAACATCGCAGATTCCCCTTTGTATTCTCAGATGTTAACGTTAAGCCTGAGGCTATTGTCCTAATTATCTTGCAACAGCATGCTTGAAAACACAGGGATTTAACTGTTAATGCTCGCCTCACACACAGCAGAGACCACTATGCATGTAGACACTAGTGCAGTCAATTACATTTAACATTCAAAAACTCTTCATTTTATTGATAGATAGATAGATAGATAGATAGATAGATAGATAGATAAATAGATAGATAGATAGATAGATACTTTATTGATCCCCAGGGGAAATTCAAGGTCTCAGTAGCATACAGACATCACACACACTATTATAGTCTTCAAATACAAAAGTGCAATTTTTCCATTGGCTCATTGGAATGGGGTTTCTCCGTATGTCCACAGAGGAGCTCCAAAAACAGCTGGTGGAGCAAGTGGAGCTCAGGAAGAAGCTAGAGCGAGAATTTCAAAATTTAAAAGGTGAATAATCAGAGCACCACAGGCAAATAATTCAACCTGCAGTTCTTTATGACCAAGAGCAGAACTCCACAAACTTTCAACTTATCCCAAGATTTTCTCCATAATGACAGTGGTATGTTGTCCATGTATTAAGGATCTCAAGGACATTTGTTCCTCAGATAATTTTCAGGATCAGATGAAGAGAGAGCTGTCATATCGAGAGGAAATGGTACAACAGCTACAGATTGTTCGAGGTGAGTAGTCAGTCCGAAATGAAATGCACTTATTGAAGATTGTATATATGTATCAGTTTGCTGAATAATGAAGATATGTAAAAAAGTGACACTTGCATATTTTCGACTAATATTTTTTATAGATTTTATGTCGTTCAAAAAAAAGAAAAAGAAACTTCTATTGAACAACCAAGATGTGACACTGTGAATATCTTTTCTATGATGAAGTAGAACATCTGACAACTGATTGTCACAATATTGTATCAATAAACATTCAATTTTAATATAGAGAGCATTGATCATCAGTAAAAATGTTAACTGACAGTCTAGTAATATCATATTCATTCTTTTTAAACGAAGACACTTTGTGCAACGAGTTGGACCAAGAGAGAAAAGCTCGTTATGCAATTCAACAGAAGCTGAAAGGTAATCATACTTTTTGGTTTCAAGAGAACTTATTTCAGATAACGTAACGAATATATGCAAGTGCTACTTTCTAAGTTTTCACTGAAAATTATGATTGTTTTGATTCAACCCCTTTCTTAAAATGATCTCTTTCACTTTTTGCTGCATTTTTCCCTTCATGTTGTTAAATTAATTCTGACACATAATGTAGGTATTCTGGAATAGGTTTTTGAGGATATAGACAGTCAATGATACGTTTGACAGATTAAATTATTCAATTGTGTGTCGATACATGAAGTGATCAGTATGGTTTCCCCTAGAAGCTCATGATGCTCTTCACCACTTCTCATGCAAGATGCTGACCCCTCGTCACTGCGCTGGGACCTGCACGTTCAAACCGCCTCTCCTTCCACCTTAACTCATCAGCCAGACTCCACACACCGCCGGACACCTAACACGGGTGGAAGCCTTTCCTGCTCAGCAATCCTACTACCCAAGGACTACTTCTAAATAAACTGTCCACGGATGCACTAGACCGTGAATGACATGGACACAATACTTCTCATTTGAGAGGGTGTTTTTTTTTTCACTTAGTTGAACACTTGCATCAAAAGAGTAGTACAAATACAAGCCTATCATTCCTTATGTCATATGGGTCATCCTTACTCCTGTGGAAAGACCCGGAAAACACCATGCCCAATTCCTGTTCAGACCATTAATGCTTATGATGTGGCAATGTGCAATGAAATTTGTTGTGACATTTTATTGTTAATATGAAAATAATACTTAAGCATTACTCATGTCTTTTTATGTATTTATTTATTTTTGTGGTTCTTAATATACAGTGCTGTTTAATATCCCCTCCTAAGTTTATATTATGAATTACCATTACCATGCACTTTAACAAAAAAAAACGAAAACATTGACCCAGTACATACTGTAATTTGTTCGGTTCTGTTTCGGAGAGAGAGACTAGACTGTATCAAACCCAGCTCCCTCTTGCAAACGAGGATTATACCAGCACTTATTACACAATAGAAAATTACGTTTAAACTTTAGGTTGGCTGTAATGCTTTATCTCACGCTGTATAAATGTGTAGTGCTTTTTGTGAGCTATATTCAAAAACACATCCAACCTCTTGCCTCACTATGTAGCTGAGGAAAACACAGATCACAGATTTAGCAAGATGTGCAGTTGTTCCTTTCATAAATATTTTCTTTGATATGTTTTAAAAAATCAATTGCACTGCACTACATTTTTGTCATCTTTACACACCATAGTAGACCATTGCTTGTCTAGATACATTAAACATTTGTTCTATGAATGATAATACAATGGAGATCCTAGGGTATTGGAGCACAATTCCACATCACCATTTGACTGCCAAAAGTGGGAAATATGATTAAGTGCTACTCTTTGATCTGTTTATACCTGTTATCCCAAAAGTAAAGTAAAATGATTACCTTTGTAGGAGAAAGGTAATAATTCTTCACTTCTGTAGAGGGGAAAATGATTTTTTTTTTGTTGCATGAACAGGCAGTCCACTGTTATTTGTTAAGGTATGTTTATGTACTTAGTGCATTTAGATGTATTATCCAGTTCAAATGTTAAGACAGATAACTGTACATAATCACAGAACTGCTGTAACAGTACATTCAGCTTTGATTTTTCCCAGTTACACAGTGGGGATACATGTAAAATATGATTAAAAGCTTTTGATGTCCTCCTTCAGGATCCCATATCTACCAAGGCCAAGACTGACACCTTGTGATTTTTTAGGGAATTACATACACATACAGACACACAAATGTCCTGTCACAAATGACCTGTACCCACAATGACAATTTAATTAATATATTTAAAAATGTTCATCAAGTGCATTCAAACTACATGAAAATATGGTCAATGACATGTTTTGGTCCATAAACATACTAAGGTGGTTTGGTCCATAATGATCCTAAGCTGCTAGAACTTGATGGCCCTGCCATTCCCACTGGTCACCAAAGCTATGCATAATGCAATTGTGTGGTCCGAGGCAGAATGCAGAATGTCACCAGCAACATCACCAATGAAAGATAATTAGAATATTGGAAAACATAATGTCAGTTGGTAAGTTGGTGTTTCGCAAGCTTTTTAGTTGACTTAAACAAGTTTCCCATCAAAACGGATTACAGCAGTATAAAGCACAACCCCATGCTACCAAATACAGCATTGTGCCCTAAGTTCACGGTAGTCCAAATTTTAGTCCAAAAATGTACAATGTAAATTTTACATACAATCATGTAATACTGGTCATTACACAACTGTGGATATATTACCGGCCTCCAAGTCTAGGGGAGCTTGGGGCACGGCACAACCACGTTCTCTTGCTTGAGCTTAAAATACAAAGAGAACGGACAAGGCAATGTTCAGGTGTTGCTCACTGGCATTTAAAATTCCTTCTTCTCTGCCAGCTATATGGTACCTGCCCCCATCCCTCCCTCCCAGGGTGCCATCTACAGGCCTGGAGATACTCTCCAAGACATTTTCCCTGACAGCAGACTGAATGTGTGCTATGTCATGAGTGTGCAAATACTAAAACATACAAACTTTTAATTGACAATATTAATCATAAGAATTAAAATGTTACCACAGAAACACACAAAACATTTCCCCTCTGGACCCCCAACAGATACACTCAGTTTCCACAGAGGGGGGAATTCATATTGAAGTTAATAAAAACCACTAGTAGTATGAGTAAGTAAGTATATACTCTATTGATCCCGTGAGGGGAAATTTGGTCTCTGCATTTATCCCAATCTCTGAATTAGTGAAACACACAGTGAACACACAGTGAGGTGAAGCACACACTAATCCCAGCGCAGCGAGCTGCCTGCAACAACAGCGGCGCTCGGGGAGCAGGTGTCAGGTGTCTTGCTCAAGGGCACTTCAGCCGTGCCTACTGGTCGGGGTTCGAACCGGCAACCCTCCTGTTACAAGTCCGCATGCGCGGATCTACGGGGTGGCAAAAGGTGGCAACTGCCACCCCTGGGACACAGTCTTGCCACCCCTGTTGCCACCCCATTTATAAATCAGATAATATTTTTTAAGTATATTTTATGTTCATACATGTTGGACTGTGAGAAGGTGTGAAACCCGCACCAAACTCCTCTCAAACAGAAATCGCCGATTTAGAATCCCCCGCCCCCTCACAATGGTTTCACCCATCACCATCAGCGCAGTGACCCCCGCGAAATTTCACCATTGGCAGCAGATTGCACAGTGCATGCAACTATGTGTCAACTGTCTGTAGGCCTACAACGAAGTGGTAAGTTTGACCACCAAGACGAAAAAGTCCATAATCAGACCCATAGTCAGTCCATCAATTAACCCGGCAACAACCTCACTGTTAGTCTACGTCATTTACATCCGCAAGACTTTGTCTCATCGAATTTTTTGATGATGGTCAGGTCAGATAATAAGGGCATGCTCATGCGTAGCTTAACGATTAACCTTTAAAGTCTATTTGTGTTGTCACTAGTTTATAACATTTGATTGTAGCCTAAATACTGCTGTCAATGTCAACCCATACACGTGATAATTCAACACGGGTTCTCAAAACATGTCAAATCAAACTAGAATATCTAATCGGTGTCAAGCTGGTGGCGGTTGCGTTTTTTTTTTTTACCCTTTCTTTTCATATATGGTGTAAATCAATCTACACAAGTAAAAGTAGCCTACAGTTACATGACTGAAATTCTACTCAATCACAATAAGTAAAAGTAGCCTACTATTTTCAAACAAACCCTACTCAGAGTAGGCTACTAGACTAGACGTTTGAAAGCACATCACATATGAAGCGTTGTGCATGAGATGTAATTGCTTAGATTCCAGTTAAATCTTCCAGTTTCATTGGGTGATAGATTTCAATCATTTGCTGGTAGATGAACCAACAAGCTGAGGCCAGCACAGGAGTTTGTGTCCTCAAGAAATGAACATGTTGCTTGTTCACTCGTGTTTGAGGTCGTTTCTTAATAGGATATTTATAAAGGTACTTTAATACAGTAGCCTATACATGTACTTCCTTATTCACCACTTTGTGAGTGAGTGAGTAGCCTAAATTGTGAATGGCAAGACGTAACATTTGGCACTAAAGATCAGGGACTGAGGAGGACTGATTTCCATTTAGGTTCGTTCTGAGCAAAAACATTATTTGATATCATAATATTATAATACCTATATAATATTAGGTCTTAAAAATAATAGCCTAACTTAAAGGCACAGAAAATGTCCTTGCTTTAAGCCTTGCAATAGCCTAACCTATGTATGGTGCTACCAACTGCATGACATGCCTATAAATATTTGCCTAGTGTCTCTGGTATCTTATTTCACAAATTGTTTCAGTAATTTAGACTACATACTTGGAAAAGGCAGTTAGATAGTGTTGGATATTAATATTCTTTTTTTATCTACCGATGGCTTATTTTGTATGACTAAATTTGTCCATATTCCCTCAAAACTCACTAGAAGACATCATTTGAGGGGTCATGTTTTAAAAATACCCCCAAATCATCAGAATCTTGTTTCAATCCATATAACCTAAATCTATTTATGGCTTATTTTATAAATGTATCCATATTCCCTCAAAACTAACTAGAAGTCATTTGAGGGGTCATTTTTTAAAAGAATTCTCTGGGGGAACATACCTCCAAACCCCGCTAGAATTGCTTTTTGACACTGTATAATTTAAGTACAGACTACACAGAGAAAGAAATTCACATATTAAGACCCGCATCATCCAAAACGCCAGCTACATCTCCGATTTGCCTCCCACCTCGTGTAATGTAATGTAGAGAACAAAACATATTCAATGAAATCCGTAGAATTTTAAGTTTTGAATAATGTCCATGGCCCCCCTCCTGGAACCTCATGCCACCCCTTCGCCACCCCAGGAAAAAATCTCTAGATCCGCCCCTGCAAGTCCGAAGCGCTAACCAGTAGGCCACGGCTGAATAATGAAAGGTTGTATGCCTTGTTTCATTTAGTAAACACAGCCATTTTACCTGCTGCAGGAGCATGCGCTATCCTAATGGAAAAGGATAGGTAACAACAGATTCAAAATCAGATAGTTGGATGAATACATAATGCAGGAAATTATTTGAGCTTGCATACAGCTTTCAAAAGCATAACACTGAACAACAGGGGTGGCCAAAGACTTAAAAAAAATAATGGCTTCAAACCCATTTTCATGATACACTGACTTGTAATCGTGAGAATGGCATCTCTGTCGGTACTGTTTCACTAACTTTGTAGTAACCATGCAGGAACATGACCTTAGCATTGTTTTCCAACATGCAGAGTAGTTCAATAGGCTTTCATGTAGCTTAAAGGGGATCTTGGCAACTATTTCAACTTAATAAACCCGTTTAGAAATCATTTGGATGGTTAAATGACCTGTTCCGGTGAAAATGGTGACTTTTCTCGCTGCGCCTAGCGTCCCCAGGCGGAAAACCAACCTTGCAACATTGAGACTACCGTCCCGGAAAGAAGTGAGAAACAAGAAACTCGTTTTAAATCGTGTTTCTTACCTTGTAACATCCACATAGTTCTGCCAAACTTATGCTAACAGTTCGCTAGCTTGTGAACAAATCCATGTGCTTTATCAGTACCTTTTCACACAGTTTGAAATAGCATAATGTGCAATTTCTCCAGCAGAGGGGGAAATCCTGCCAAGTTTCCCTTTAAGGGGTACCCAATACAGTGCATACAGAAAGTATTCACGGCACTTCACTTTTTCCACATTTCGTTGTTTCAGACTCATCTTAAAATGGATTCAATTTTTTTTCTCATCAATCTACACATAATACTCCAACACCTGACAAAAAAGCAAGTGTTTGGAGTGTTTTGTAAATTTTTTTTTTTTTTAAATAAAAGACTGAAATATGCCATTTACATAAGTATTCAGACCCTTTGTTATGACACTTGCCATTGAGCTCTGGTGCATCCTACTTCTATCAATGGTCCTTGACATGCTTCTACAACTTGATTGGAGTCCACCTGTGCCTAAATGAATTCACTGGACATTATTCGGAGAGGTACACATCTCTTTATATAAGGTCTCACAGTTGATGGTGTATGCCAGAGTGAAAACCAAGCCACGAGGTCAAGAGAATTGTCCGTAGACCTGCGAGACAGGGTTGTATGAAGACACAGATCTGGAGAACGGTACAAGAACATTTCTGCAGCATTGGAAGTGCCCAAGAGCACGGTAGCCTCCATCTTCCTAGATCTGGCCACTCAGCCTAACCGAGTAATCCGGGACGAAGAGCCTTGGTCAGACAGGTAACCAAGGACCCAATGGTCACTATGAATGAGATCTAGAGTTCCTTTAAGAGGATGAGAGAAGCGTAAAGAAGGACAAACATCAGTGCAGCACTCCACCAATCAGGCCTTTATGGTAGAGTGGACAGATGGAAGCCATTTCTTGAAAAAAGCACCTGAACGACTCTCAGACCATGACAAGTAAAATCTTCTGGTCTGATGAAACAAAGACTGAACTATTTAGCCACAATTCCCAACAGCGTGTGTGGAAGAAACCAGGCACTGAGCTGCACTGATGTTTGTCCTTCTTTATGCTTCTCCCATCTTCTCAATGGAACTATAGATCTCATTCATAGTGACCATTGGGTCCTTAGTTGTCTGACCAAGGCCCTTCGTCCCAGATTACTCAGTTGGGCTGAGCGGCCAGATATAGAAAGACTGTTGGTTGTTCCAGACTTTTCCATTACTTATAGTTAATATTCTCTGCAATTTCTGTGTAACAATGATCTGTTTATTCTAACCTAAGAGGTGATGCTGCGCTGCATTATCAGTAATTGATGTCTCTTAAAAGGGATGCGTGAGTGAGAAGGACATCTAATTTGTCATATCTGTCTCTCCTTGATTCCTCCATCTTTCTTACATTCTTTCCTTGTTTCCTTCACAAAATTAATTAGAAAGAGGGGCTAGGACTGGAGAAAAGAAGGGAGGAAAGAAGTAAGGGAGGATGGACGAAATGCACCCATTATGTCCCCCTAACAGACTCACAGACTTTGTTGTCTGAACGTCCTGAGGGCTTATGCCGTGTTCCAGTTGTCTCGTAAAACGACTAGGGATTCAGAATGATGTCATATCCGTATGAAAAGCGGAGCTGGTTGCGTTCCAGTTAGTCAACAAGTCGAGAACAAAATGCTACCGTTTGTTAGCAAGTGTCTGTTGTTAGCAATTGTTAGTAGATATAGCAATACCAGTTTGTAACGACTTATTACGTACAAACGTCACAGAAACATAGCGACAGATAGACGTTGGACACTATTGTTTCTATGACAAAACCGCTAACAAACAGTGTATATTTAAGGCTGTCTTTTAAAACCGCTGACAGAGTTCAAAATAGCCTTATACTTCAGTGGTGGTTTCCATAGGGTTTCTACAGATAAACCAAAGTTGAAAGTGTACAGAGAGGCTTCTGTTCCGGTAGCGGCAAATCAATGAGTGCAGTCCACTTTTTCCTTCATTGTGCAAATCTTGCTGAACTTGATGCATGTTTGTATTGTAAGATTCAGACAAATCGGAGTGGCGCTGCAAGATGTAGATGACCAAAAAACGTCCAAGCCCAGTACAGGACCATTAAAGCCTACAACAAGCAAAGTGGAGCTCAAAGGAAAAAGTTTACGTTTTAAAACCTGATGGGTGCTGTTATGGGACTGCCCATAACACCATGATCCTGAGCTATACTACGGGTAGGAAAAGTGATGCAAATAGTGATTGCTTGCGACATAACTTTAAGTGTATTCCCAGCCAGTTGGACCAGTTGAATGTAGGCTACAAAATTCCATGTGACAATATTTTGATGTAGTAGCTACGACGTAGCTTAATTAAGAGTAATGCATCGAGGTTTCGCTGTGTAGCACACGTTAGATCATAGTATTGTGAATTTCTGTGGTTGTACAGCAGTCTACCATAACATTAGTGTAAGATGACTCATGTCAGAACCCTTGGTCAAATCTAGCATGGGCTACGCATTTTTTTTCTTAAAGTGCTATCGTGTTTTTATTTCTATATACTCCCCCTGTATTGCAGTGAGAGGCTACTCCTTTGTCTCCATCTCCTAGTTCTGTCCTGTTGGAAACAACAAACGGAGAAGGACCACCAGGAAGGACCTCCATACAGTGGAAGTCTTGAGGCACCTCATACAGACAATTTGTCAGATACTGCCCTTTTTATGTGATGCCAGCAAAAATATTCTTACAGAAATACAGTACAGGCCAAAAGTTTGGACACACCTTCTCATTCAATGAATTTTCATTTCAATTTTCATGACTATTTACATTGTAGATTCTTACTGAAGGCATTAAAACTATGAATGAACACATTATGGAATTATGTACTGAAATAACTGAAAACATGTCTTGTATTTTAGATTCCTCAAAGTAGCCATCCTTTGCTTTTTTTTATAGCGCTACAAACCCTTGGTGTTCTCTCAATGAGCTTCATGAGGTAGTCACCTGAAATGGTTTTCACTTCACAGGTGTGCCTTGTCAGGGTTAATTAGTGGTTCCCCTTATTAATGGGGTTGGGACCATCAGTTGTGCTGTGCAGAAGTCAGGTTGATACACAGCCAACAGCCCTATTGGACAACTGTTAGAATTCATATTATGGCAAGAACCAATCAGCTAAGTAAAGAGAAACGAGTGGCCATCATTACTTTAACCAGAGACTTTCTAATGTGGAGACACAGCCAATATGGCCGTTGTCTACACATATCCCACCCCTTCCTCGGCAAAACGTCGACATGTGTATACATTGAGCCAATCATGTGGTGTGATGTGAATACATTGAGCCAATCATATGGTGTGTTGTGAAGACATCGTGCCAATCATGTGTTGTGATCTCGCCGCTGGAGCAAGATTGGTGTCGTGAAGCCTTGCGCATGCGCATTTCTACCGAAATGGATGCCCGACAAGTGCCCAAAAAGCGTTGTCAAATGGCCGCCGAGTGGAGGGACTTGCCTAAAAGGAGCCGGGGCGCTGTTGCGTAATTCTATCATTGACGTTGGGAAAGCGTATACGTCAATTGTCGGGTATAAGGGGTATTTTGCACCAATTATCGGCCTCTGGGCCAATGAAATGCATCAGAATAGACACGTGGGAGTGTCGTCATGTTCCTCGTAACATTGTTTTGAATTTTCTTCGAGCAAGCATAGAGGACTTTGATAGCGAAGAGAATCCAGACGGAAGTGATTTTGAGGAGTTTTTCGGCTTCAATGACATTGCTGATGAGTTTGATGATTTTGAACGCGCAGAACCAATCGACCAGGATTTATGATTACGACATTTGTTTGAAGACAACGAGGTGGACGATGAATTTGAAGGGTTTGAGACTGAATGGAAGACTGAGAGTTACCACCGTAATCAACGGAGTGTTTTCAACCGCACACCAGGGGTGAAAGTCGATTTACCTGCATATGCCACACTGCTGCAGGCATTTAACTTTTACTGAGGAACTTTGGGCGCATCTTGTTACTGAGATGAATACTTACAGTGAGCAGGTTCAACAAACTCCATCTAGAGCAAAAATGGCAAGGTGGTCACACGTAACTGTGCCGGAGATGAAGACATTAATCGGGATTTGTATGGGCATGGGACTCCTTGTGCTGCCAGTACGAAAAGATTACTGGCGACAGAGTAAAAATATCTTTACCAGCAACATGGCCCGGGACAGATTTGTGGCCATCTGAAGGTAAGGACAATAATAATACTTATTGATTGTGATGATGCTGTAATAAGAACTTATAACAGTTTATGTTGAGAAATGTAATGCATAATACTTTTATTCAGTAATCATCACATACAAGTGAATGTAATTTACAACACAGACAGATGTATTAGTATTATGCATAATACTTTTATTCAGTAATCATCACATACAAGTGAATGTAATTTACAACACAGACAGATGTATTAGTATTATGCATAATACTTTTATTCAGTAATCATCACATGTGAATGCAATTTACAACACAGACAGATGTATTAGTATAATACTTTTCAGTAACAGACAGTTTTTATGCATAATATTTTTATTGTCATCATCACATACAAGTATAAATAGTAGCTTACAGTCCAAAGTAATTTACAATATAGACAGAATATTATGTCACAACACATGACAATTATGATAATATTTTATATTATGCTTTCATCCAAGGTAACTTACCTGGGTCTATGTCTGCATTTTCAGGTATCTACACCTCCAGAACAACCACGCAGCAGATGACAACCATGATGACAAGCTGTGGAAAATGTGCTGGTTTCTAAATTACCTCCTTACCCAATTCCAGGCACTGTATGAGGTAGATGGCAAGGTGTCTGTGGATGATGGCATGATTCAAAGGGCGTCTCTCCCTCAGGTAGTACCTCCCCATGAAGCCGACAAAATGGGGTGTCAAGGTATGGGTAATCGCAGAGAGCTTCACAGGTTACGTGACCAACTTCCAGGTCTATGCTGGTCGTGAAGGGTCTCGCACACCGCGTGGTAATGGATTTAGCCAGACCATATTACGGCTCTCACTTATGGACATTTTTTACACTGGGGTAAACCTCTTGGAGGAGATGAAGACCCATGGCCTGTACGCTTGCGGCACTGATCGTGCCAACCGGGTGGGGACCATGAATCGAAGAAAAGACAGAGCCAACCAAGTCCCGGTGGTAGGGCCAGCTTCACTCGCAGACTACCAGAAGTACATGAAAGGTTTGTTTGACTTTTGTTGGTCTTTTGAGTGCAAATGTGTAAGTGTCATGTGTGTCAACTGAGTGTCGCGTGTGTTCGAGGCGTCGATCAGCTTGATCAAATGGTTGGCTACTATGGATTCCAGCATCGATCGAAGAAATGGTGGAGGAGGGTGTTTTTCTTTTTCTTGGCTGTGTCCTGCCACAATGCCTACATTGCTGCAAGGTCTGTTGGAGGAACAACCTTCAGAAACAAGTACAGAGGCTACAAAAGCTGGCTGGAGGACCTGGCAGAGCAGCTCATCACACCACTCAGAACAAGGGCTGTGAACCCCCCCGATGGTACGAGTACTTTAGTGTACTATAGTGTTGGCTACCTGGCTACCGTATATATTTACATCACCTACACTTCATAAAATTCATGGGGCAAATCCTATGCAAGGGTGGCACTAGAAAAGGGTCTTAAATAAAATATATTTGGAATATATTATTTGGAATATATTTAGAATATATTATTTGAAAAATAACCCTTTAAATTAAGACATCTGATGACTTTTACGGGAAGTATTGATACATTGAGATACATATATTTTTAAAGTATATATTTTTGGGGCTTTTTATGCCTTTAATTATAGGACAGTGGAGAGTGACAGGAAGTGAATGGGAGAGAGAGCAGGGGTGAGATCCGGAAAGGACCACGGGGCGGGAATCGAACCCGGGTCGTCGGCGTACGGTGCAGGTGCCCCAGCCAGTTGCGCCACAGCTGGGGCCAGATACATATATTTTAAACATTATAGCATATTACAATACAGCCTATAATGCCTAAAGAAAACTAATTTATAATAGAGCAAAGTAGCCTAGGCAACTACACAAGACTAAACCAAATATGGTTGAAATATATAGGCCATCATGATAATTTTGCCAACAGTGACGCAGAACCATGGATTTTTTCCATTTATAACATGTTTTGTTTATGTGACCCCTATAGGGGGCCTTTAAACCAGTTACAGGTTAATAACCAACAATCTGAGTTTTAGATGTTACAAGCAGGCTATCCCAATAAAGGGAAATCAGTGGAGAGAGGCACTGGAGTATTATAAAAGTAAAAATACAGTTTATTTTGTTATTATTCATGTAGATGCACACATTAGAACAGACATTAGGCCTCTGGGCAGCAAACTCAGGGACAACAATGTGCAAAATCAAGGTGTTTGGATAAGTAGCACTCAATAAAGATTCAGCAAGTTTCAATCAGCAAACACAGAATATATATAGGGCACGTCACAGCAATTCATATACTATACACAGCAATCCAGTGACCACACAACAAGATTGTTACCCCTCCCGAATATTGCACTAACCCAATGGCCTAGAATACATACAACATACAACAGACAAACATGAAACATACAGCAACACACACAAGAGACTGATGGGCAGCGCGGTGGGCCTCCCTCCCACACACACGCTCGCTCACTCACACACACACACAACTGAATACTAAAAACATGGCACAGGAAAAACAGTGGCCAAGGTGGCGTACGACGATCCTCCTGTAAGAACGCAGGCCGTTGTAGTTTAGTTGTAATTCCGTAGCGATCACTTTGCTGTCTGGTTTTTACTCGTACATACCCAGGCCAAAATTCTCGGCACAACAAACAGCACTCATTAAGTTAGCGGTCACACTCTAAACCGGTGAATTTTTGTTGAAACACAGACACAATTTGTAGCCGGCGAGGGCTTGTGGAGACAAGGAGCTGGACGTAACCACGGCACTAACCGCACAGACACCGGCAGTTTGCTGGATTTAAAGGTGTAGTGCCTGTAGTAAGAAATTTTGGCCTTAAGGGTGTTCACCATATATGTGTGTGCTATATTCAACCATTTACTCTTTTGGTATGGCCTGTGCACATGTTGAAGAAAGATACGCTGCTGTCAGCAGAAAGTGAAGGAGAGATTTATGAGGTAACATCTGTGGAATGCCATGTTCAAGGTATTTGCGCAGCGATGCTGTGTGTGTGGGTGCGACATGCTACAGTCGTATGCAAAAGTTTGGGCACCCCTTACGAAAACCACTGCATCAGTTTGCTGAGCTTTTGAAGCAGCAACTTCATTTTAACATATGTTATACCTTATGGTAACAGAAACATCTCAGTAGTAAAATAACTTTTATTGGTCCAACAGAAACATATTTATGTGCATTTAAAAAAAAATAGGCATGTGCATAAATTTGGGCACCCCTAAGAAATAATTCCATTAATATTTAGTATTGCCTCCTTTTGCTGCAATAACGGCCTGTAGACGCCTCCTGTAGCCAAGGACAAGTCCCTTAAGTCTGGCAGGTGGTATTTTGTCCCATTCCTCCACACAAAACGCCTCTAGTTCAGTCAGGTTTCTTGGCCTCCGTGCGTGGACAGCCTTTTTCAAATACATCCATACATTTTCAATGATGTTAAGGTCTGGGGCCTGGGATGGCCATTCCATAACATTGTACCTGTGCTTCTGCATGAATTCCTTGGTGGATTTTGAACGGTGCTTAGGATCATTGTCCTGCTGAAAGATCCAACCAGAGAGGGTTAAAGCGGAGTAATCAAGGATCTTTGATCCAACCCTGTCGTAGCTTCAACTTTGTGACTGACTCTTGAACATTCTTGTCAAGAATCTCCTGATAAGGAATTCATGTGGCCCTCAACTTTAACAAGTTTTCCAGTACCTGTGCTAGCCACACAGCCCCATAACATGATGGATCCTCCACCAAACTTCACAGTGGGCAACAAGTTCTTTTCATGGAATGCAGTGTGTTTTTTCCACCATGCATACCTGTTCGTGTTATGACCAAATAACTCAATCTTGGCCTCATCTGACCACAGTAAGGACACTCAGGAAAGGCTTTTTGCGCATGACCCTTCCAATTAGCTCTTCCTGGTGCAAAGTACGCTGGATTGTGGAACGGTGAACAACTACACCATCAGCAGCCAGATGTTGTTGTAGTTCTCTGGAGGTGGTCTGTGGTTTCTCTGTGACTATTTTAACCATCCTTCGCCTGTGCTTTTCTCCTATTTTTCTCGGCCTACCACATCTTTCCTTCACACGGACTGTTCCTGTGGCCTTCCATTTCACAACTACATTTCTGACTGTGGAGACAGACAGTCTAAACCTGTCAGATAATTGTTTGTACCCTTCTCCTAATTCATAATGTTGGATTATCTTAGCTTTCAGGTCAGTGGAGCGTTGTTTTGAGGTCCCCATGTTGCCACTCTCTAAGAAAGAACCTAGGACAAGGACAGCCAGCTATTACCTATGTTAAATGGCCTTTTTCATGATTAGTTCCACCTGTCTTTGTAATTGAAGGTCTAACGAGCTAATCAAAGCAGTTTTGTGCTGCAACCTCTCAGATATAAATCCGTACATGTCTTGAAATGAATGCTATTAAAAGGGTGCCCAAACTTTTGCACATCCCATTTTTTGCATTTTATTTTATTATAATAAAACTATGTAATGCTACTCTAAGAATTTTGGTCTGGAAAACACTCAAACGTCTACATCTTTGTAGGAAAACAAATCTTGTTGCTGTGATCTTCTATTATAAAGGAAGAGCAAGTCATGAAATCTCAGAGGGGTGCCCAAACTTTTGCATACGACTGTATGTGTGTGTGTCTTCGAAGGAGTCTGTGTAGGCCCTGCTCCGTCTTGGGGTCAATCTTGACTGGATTCCATAGATGTCGGTCGTTATGGGATACAACCTTATAGATATGGTTAACTCTTGGGTAACTAAGTCGTAAACAGGTTTGCGTACCATTAATGGAGATGTCATGTCTTGTCTGACTTGTCAGGGGGGTATAAATTGTGTTTCTTTGTTTGTAACATCAGACTGCGTCTGTTAGCCACACGACGTAGGTCTCCGGATATTCGTGAATAAAGCTCTCTGAGATTTCTGACTACTCCTGGCTGACTGAGACTTCATTTCTCAAACAATCTCTAGACAAATTTCTGTTCCTACACGCCAAGCGGCCACCACCTGATTCAATCAAGGCATCCAATCAAGGCGCAATTCCCGCTGCCTATGTCCTACCCGCAACTTAAACCAACATTGAGTAAATTATTTACTATAGGCCTACAGTACTTGATGATAATATATAGCCTGCCCCCTAGTCCTCTGGGCCTAAGTACAAAATAGTGAATCATGTGATAGGCCTACTGATATTGATGCTGATTGAAGAGGTTGCAGCTTGAAGGTTGTTGATATTTCAGTTCCAAAAAGAATCAAATTACATCGATTTCTCTCCTCCCAAAGTAACACTGTAGGTTCTACACCTCTCCTCCTAAAATAAATGGTAGGCTCTGTTTTAAGCTACGGCACCAGGATTGTGTCGGCTAACCGGCTACAACACTAGTTTTACAAGCGCACACACTAAATGGAGAGCTAGGGTTAAATGGGCAACTTTTTATCTATCAACACAATGCTACAGTAGGCTAGTTCCACTAAATATTCAGCTCAATATTATGTGCAAGACGTTTACTAAGTATGCCAAAGCTTTGATCTCAGCACCGTCACCATAACGTTACGTTTTCTCATGGTGAGATGGCATCCTGAAATATGTTTTAGACAAGGGGCGCAAGGTTCACGGAGGTGAACGGCTGGACAAACGCAAAATGACAAGGTGTTAAAGGAGAATTCCGGTGTGATATTGACCTAAAGTGTGTTGAAACATGATACCGAGTGTGAACGTATGTCTCATAGCTCATCTTGGCTTGTCCCCTGCACTCCAAAATCTGGCGCTAGTTAGCCGATGCTACCAACAGCTTTTTCAATGGTGGTGCTTCGGCATCGGGCTAGCCATGCAAATAAATCACTGTTTTACACCATTTTTGAGGCTCAATGTATCTCCACACTTCATTGGTAGACTTCCGAGGGCCCTGACATTTAAAACGAGACATTGAGAACTAAAAACTGGTAGTTTACTTACAAGACGATTTATACAGACAGTATCTTCACGAAGTTTAGCGTTTGCAGCCATCTTGAATTTAGTCACGATAAGTCGAGCGACGAGTAACAATGAACAGGTATGATAAGGGATCAGATTCCAAAAATAATTCCGTGGAAATGCATGGATTCCAGTTGCTGCTACTGGAAGAAACTGGAATCCATGCATTTCCACTGAATTATTTTTGTTTCGTTTTGTTAACGTTTTCGTTTTTGCATGCGTTCCGCCACCAACATAGACGTACTCAGGGTGCGATTTGTGTAAAAACCAGAGGGGGGGATGATTTTGAATAAGTTTGTAAACCCCCCCCCCCCCCCCCAAAAAAAAAAAAAATGAACGAACGATTCATAGCCTAGTAGTGTCATGGCTAATAATACCCTATATTGTTTTTGCCACCTTTGTAACATTTTAGTTTACCGTGGTGTATGACTAAACAGCGAGTGTGCTTGGTATGATGATCAGCTCCTCTAATGCAGAGTAGGACTACGTTTTGACAAGCATACAAATTCACCTTGTTCTTGCCCCATCTGAAATGACTGCCTCCATCCTTTTTGTATTTGTTGTGTAAAAAAACATTGTATATGATGGCACTGAAGTCTTAAGTTAGTGAATTGGCTAAAAGTGTTAGTTGGTAACCAAATAGCCTACACATTGCGCACACGCTGCGTAGGCTACGTGCATAATATTGCAAAAGTTGAAAAAATAAATGTGTTTATTGTAGTCTACAGAAAATAAATAGCCTATCATACTGTCAGTTAATTGCCTACAGTGCAGTGAAGTTATAGGGCAACTTGAAGTTTTATGAAAATAATTTACGAACCAGAACATAAAGACCATGAAGCTTCTATTTCTTGCAGCTGTTAAAACACCCGCTAGATAGTTTAAATACCCACCAACATTAGTTTTTGCAGTACAGATTATTTCTAAAAGTTATTTGTCTACTACTGGCTGATTTATCAAACGAGTGCTTTCTCGTTCGTCCTCCGCAAACTACAGGTGTTTCGGTAGAGAGACATTGAATAAGCGATGCCAAGCAATTTCTGTAACACTTTTTGTGACATTCAGCAAATATCTCCTCATTTAATGTAAGTTCCTTCGGACAATAGGCATACGTTCTACTCTACATGCAGTTGTCCTCCATCTCTCAGTTGCATCAGTTTTCTAATTTTGAAGGTTCTAAAACATTATTATGCTTCACTGAATCCTTCTCGTATTCTTTCATTTGTCCAGCTAACTTTTCCATTGAACCTAGCCATTTATGATGGATTACACACTCGACATTGTGAAATGCCCTGCACGATCAAGGCCAAATTAAGTTATCACGCAGTCACTGTATCAGCAGCATCAGTGCTGACGGTGACGGTGCGTTTCTGAATTCAGATTATTATGTAGGCTAGCCTACTAGACTGTTCTCAGGTTGCAGCGCTTTACTTATATGAAGTAGCATTAATCAATATGAGGGGCAGAGGGGGATAAATGTTGTCCCCCCCCCCGACGATAAAAAATAATTTAGCAGAGGTAGGGATAGAAAAACCAGAGGGGGGGAAATCCTAACCTCCCCCCCTACAAA
This sequence comes from Alosa sapidissima, assembly GCF_018492685.1. Lineage (NCBI taxonomy): Eukaryota > Metazoa > Chordata > Actinopteri > Clupeiformes > Clupeidae > Alosa > Alosa sapidissima. Next base: position 15,950,784 of record NC_055970.1, on the reverse strand, counting down.
TCGCACCCTGGACGTACTCATTATTTCCCCTTGATTTAGCCTATACCATACCATAGCTATGCCCAAAAATAATAAATCACAGGCGGCATCCAAAAACATTCAGATGGGCTATCCATCCCATAGCCTACAGACTTACTGTAGGCCTAACCTATGCCTATAAATAATTTCTTATCAAAAATATTTCTGGATACGTGCTAAACTCCTTACCTGGTTGTAGCCTAAGTTTTATCCATATGGAGATCTTCAAAGGCTTGCGCTATAATTCCAACCCTGTTTATAAGCGAACCTGTCTGTTGCTGACAAGGCCTATCTCAAATTTCCCGTTTAACTCTTCTACATAGAATAGGCTATAATTGCGCAAACATTTCAAATCCCGACTTGAAAACGACAAGGCGTGGACAGGCAAAATAGGCTATTACGCATAGGCTACAAACAATTTCCAAATCAGTTTCAGTAGCCTACACTACGAGCTGGCCTAAGATCCGAAGTGGCAGACGGATAGGTTACATTACAACAGCAAGACAAAATATACACATTTGGACCAAAGGTCCATTTATTCGTTTTTTTTTTTTTTTTTTTTTCCAAACTGCAGAAATCGAATTATTAGGCTGTTCGCCTACAATCAAACGAGTAGAACACTTAGGATATGCTTTTGTGAAATGTTATAAAATATATAGAGAACGAAAAAAAAAAACGTTATTAACCGGTTTTGTGGATTTCAGAATAACGTTTCTGTTCCGGAACAGTTGAAGACCATTTTGTTTTCGTTTCCGCTCCTCGTAAAATTCTGTTCGTTTTCATTCCTTGAATCGGTTCGAAGCCCTGGTCATAACAAATAATAGACCAAGACTGTTGCACATATCCAACACACACAGTCTGAAAATAATTGCTAGACGCCGAAATTGTAGCTATTCCAATTAAAGACATCATCACCAACAACCATCTTAATATGTGCTGCTTTATTATCTCATTCTCCTAACTGCACACACATTCATTCAGGCTAGACTATGGCTCTCTAACCAATCCTAAAACACATGAAACACGGCAGACAGCGCTGCTTAAAAAAACACCAGTAGGCAACTTACATTTGATTAGCTTTTCATTAAAGGAAAATTCCGGTATTTAGCACTTTGAGTCCCTTTTCTGGTTTGTTTTGGATGAACTAGAGTGGTGGACACTTACATTTTGACGATTGGTCCTGTCTCGACTTTTCTGACTCGTTTTGAATCACCTTTGACTAGTCAGAGTGGCTGCCTACAGGCATGCTCAAACATGTCCTAAAACAACCCTTAACGTTCGTTTTCAAAACTGTGCAACTCACCGAGTGGTTAGTGGTGTTCATTGATGTTCCAAAACAAGTAGCGTAGCGAAATACAGTTTCTGTCGTGTTTTATTTGACATTTTGTAAAATCCCATTAAGCGCTTTCAGATATAACCTCCGGAGTATATGCGGAGGTTTGTCTAACGGAGGTCCTACCCTTCGGATGATTCAGATATGATGCTAACCTGCGGACCTTATACTGACCTTATACGGACGTATGTGTGAACGACATACACGCACATTACAGAATCTCCGTGTGGTTGTCGAGTGAGGGGTGGGGGCTTGTAGAGTTCACAAGATGCGAGATATGACGCAGAATATATGCGGCCGCTGCCTGTCACAGCTGCTTTTTGTTTACAAAGTGTAGCCTATGCATTATTTAGGCTAAAGAAGAGAAATCTATTGTGCGTAGGCTAATACTTAAAGTAGGCTAGTCACGCGCGCACATACAGTATTTGTATGTGTGCTTCAAATAAACACATTTATCTGTTTTCAACGTAATGTACCAGAATCTGGTTTGCGTTGGAGAGAGCATGCACAAACTTTATGGCAGGCTACCAGCCAATTCAGTAGGCTAACTCAAGACTTCAAGGCCATCACGTTTTTAAGCAACAAACAAAATACTAACATAACAGTGAAGTTGAAGACATCTACGCCATTTCAGCGTGGTGTATGAGTAGGCCTAAGAGCAAGAAGTTTTATAATGCCCTGGACAGCCACATTCCACTGCAACTATGCGCAGCACTTGCCACTCCGACTCATCAATAAAAACTGCGCGCACACACCAGACCCAAAAGCGCACTTGACTTTACATCATTAAACTATTTCAGTATATTGCTTTTCTGATTGTCAAAACCACACCAGAGATGTTTGGCTTGAAAATATATGCTAATTAGGCTGCAATGACCTACAATGGCAAACAATTTCTGAGTAGCCTAACTTATGGTGTCTCCACTCCACAGCAAAAGTGTCCTAACCACAGCTGTTTCGACTCCAATAGTGAAAGGATTTCAGTGTCATATTTCGGTGGCACTAGCTAAGCTGTCGTGGAACTCGAGATGACATGTCTACTGATAGGCAACAGGTCTCACCCACACGAAATTCTAATTGCAAAAGATGCATCCTACCTCATCTGTTGTACTGGAGTTATTCGAAATTGGGCTTTTCACAATCCAACGATATATCCAAAGTGCGAACTAGTTGGTGATGGTCTATGAAAACTGCCAGTATGCATGCTACACGGAGTTCTGACAGGGCTGCATGGCCTAATAAGCAGGCAAGATATAACCCACGATCGCCATGGTTTCGTTGTCAATTCGTGTTTGTGGTAATAATGACAGCAACAATAAAACCATCTGTATCTTACGATCTTTATCATTCTTGACAGATCACCAGCCTCCTCTGGATGGTCATATGCATAGTTAGCCTATACCTTTAGTTTGCATTTACATTTTAAACACGAATCTACTGTCTTTACTGCCGGGAGAGAAAACTATCCTGTATTATTTTCTGTAGCCTAATTCTGCCTAAGGCTATCAATGAACAGAGAACCGTGTTGGCTAACAATTTATTAAATACTCCTGTTATTGTCGTCAACGACGTCGCTGTAGGCTAGCCTACTGCCTTTATGATGATTCAGTCTTTTGAATTCGTTTGGCCTTGCCATGCAGTTGTAGGCTACAACGTGTCATTTCCTTCATGTGTTCTATCAAAATGTTGTATGCCCTCATGGACAGTAGCTCCGTGATGTCTGCATCTTTCCAGGTCGGAGATTTTCTGGACAGTACTATGCCACTCCATCATAACACTGGCATTTAAGTCAGATTTAACCACATGGACGCACAAAAGAAACGTCACCAACACGCCCTCTCACTAGGTTGGAATTTTAACCGCATGTTCTACTCCTCGTTCAGACACAGCACATTTACATAATGTCCGGAGGAAATACTAGGGGGAGAGTAGTACAACAACCGGCTAAATTCGGACTTCCATATGACCGGTTATGTCGTTCAGATATACGGCCCCACCGTTTAACATCGGCAGAACCTCCGGTCTTACACGTATGTCTGAAAGCGCTTATTGATTTCTGTTGGAAGACTCATTGCACGTTGATATTACTGCGCCACCAACTATCTATGCTTCAGGCTCAAATATTGAGCAGAAGTTTATACGCGGTTGTGAGGTGTCTGAAAAAATAGTTCCACAATAGCAAATAAGACGGCTGGAAATCATACATTGCGCCGATATATTTGATTTTAATAATCGGTTGATCAGTTTGTCTGCATAGACCACGAACGTGGTGCGTTTTTGTAAACATTCTGATAGCAGGGCTAATTCATGCAGCGTGTCATACATGAGAGCTAAATCTAACACAAGCCGCTTTATCAGAGGCCGATCGCCTCTGATCTGTTTTTGCAAAGCTGAAGTGAGCACACAACAACTCAAAGTTGTTCCAAACAGAAGATACTGTGCGAAAAGAACTAGCCACCCATCTTGTACTCAACACACGGCCGATTTTCCCCACTTGTTGTTCCAATTCGGTAGCACACTCAGTCAGTTCTCTTTGGTTTTGGGGTGATCTGCTGTACACAGTGTATAGTTTGTCCATAAATGCTTGAAAGTGGTTCACACCACTGACGTCAGACACAGTGTCACCCACAGCGACCTCTAGCCGGTGATTTAGGCAATGCCAAGTCAATATATTGGGATAATGTTCAGCCAGTTGCTTTGCCACGCCAGATTTTCCCCCCAACATGACACTGGCTCCATCACTTGCGAATGCAACTAAATGTCTCTTCAAATATTCGTCATCGAAGCCATGTGCTTGGAGGCACTTCAGCAGATGATGCGTGATTGTGTTCACTGTTTGGTTAGGAAGTTCAATTAAATCAAGAAACATAAAATGTGGATCACAGCTTTTGTCCGTTTCACATTAAGGTATACATTAAGTGCAGTTTTAGATCCTAAACTAGTCGATTCATCAATGAGGATTGAAATGTTACCTTCTATGGCTTGGATTCGTTGGCAGGCTTTTTTGCGCATCTGTGAAGCTATATTGTCCGTTATCTGCGCTATAGCGGGAGTGCAAACCTATACCAGTTTAGACCCCATTCTCACACTGTAACTCCGACAGTCCATGATGATCTGAAAATGGCCTGTCGTTCTGTACCAAGTAGTAAACACTGCGGAACACTGCACAAGAAGCGTTTATGGTGTCACAAACTGTTTCCAGTATCCCTCTTCTGGTATTCTCCTGAATGCGTTGAGCGGCAATGTGGCCATTAGACTGTAAGTGTTTCAGAATCTTTTTCCTAAGAGAGGATAGCATCATACTGATGTAGCGTCCAATGCCCACTACACCCCTGTCAATAAGTAAAGCACCCACTTCCTTCATTTAGCGAATTCCCGATTGGTGCATGTTACTGATATGCTGTTTATGCTACTAGTTAGCCTACAAACTCGAGTACTATGCGTCGGAGTTCTTTGCCTCCGCCTCGTCCGTTAATTGTGAATAACGGGACACCTCAGCGGACGTTATCTCTTACCCTTAAAGGAGTACCGTCACACCGGTGTGACGGGAATGTTGGGAAATTAACATTCTAAAGAATATCTGGGTTCATTGAATTCAACATAGAATTTTAGAACCTTCAATTGTTGCGGAACTTAGAATGTTCAAAAACCTACACCTTTAAGGGTTAACTCATTAAGTTAACTTATTAAGTGAGTTCTTTTTATTTATTTCTTCATTTCTATTTGCTGTTCTGTATACTAAAGAGATCAAACAAGGTCACTTCTTGATTGGGTCATACAGTCATCAAAAAGGAGGAACACTTTCTCTGGTTGAGGGGAAGGGAGGATTTCGCTTTGATAGAGAGAAACACTAGAAGTGGTTTTAAGGTTAAAAGTAGACCTGGGAAACCTATAGGGACATTGAAACCATAGTAGACAAGTCCTAAATTATGCAATAGTGAACGTCAAAAAGTCTAGTTGCTCCTTTTTGAAACGGACTGATAGAAAAAACTAGCCTACATGCACCCAGGGCCAGCCGTAATTTAATCCGACCTGAACTAAATCGTGTCCTGAGCTGGCTATTAACGTGCCTTTTAGGCTCTCAAAAGTGTAGTTTATAGCCTACATATGGACACAAATTGCATGCTTAAATAGCCTAAGAACTATTTTAAAACGGTTTTGTTAAACTATTCAACCATAACACTTGCCACTACGCATGCACCTTTTCCTCTCCCTCTCTCGTGCACTCACACACACAATGGCAAAGCATCCTCTTTGTGACAGGTCCATTAACAAGCACATATCCCATTGTGTAGGTCTATGAAAATAATTGCTATCACTCAGCTCTTGGATTAACATGACACAGGATTTACACTTGTGATGCAAGTTGATAGACAATTGTGTATCAAACGAAGAAAAAAAAAGTTTGCATAATTAAATGCTTTTGAATAAAAAAAATTGCAGCATATCGCCTTTACTATCTACCCCCCTTTTTGACAACTGACATATCATTTTTACATATCGGTTATCGGCCTCCTGTTTTGGTAATAATTGATATCGGTATCGGCCCTGAAAAAAACATATCGGTCGATCCCTACTGTGAAGTGTCGGATACAGCATCCAAAGAGATACTGATTTGTAAACAACCGAGGAACTGATGAATCAGTTCTAGTAAATATCCCATCCGTGAAGGGTATGCTGGAAATTCCAGTGACCTGTGAAGAGCCAATTCTGTGGAAGACCTGCCATCTGGAAGTGGTCCATCTGCTGTAAATTTACAAACACTACCCAAAAAGCCTCTCCTCAACATCTTCACAATGCCAGGAAGGATACAAGGATACAAGGAAGTTTATTGTCACATGCATATAGTTACTGGAAGTAAGAAATGCAGTGAAATTATGTCTGGTGTCAGCCTATTTGTGCATTAATGGGGGGGGGGGTAAAGAGTGCAGTAGAAGAGGGGTTTAGTAGAAGATCTGAAAGGGAAGTTTGTCCTGGACAGGTATGAGGGCAAGCCTTTTGTGGGACTGGTCATCCAGTTGGTTAGCCTGAAGAGCCAGACCCACATTAAAATGTAGGGTCTGGGCACTCACCGTTCGTAGTGCTCAGTCCGAGGGGCGGGATAATCGGTTGTCTTTCAAATTCCCTCTGCACGCAATAGGACATAGGAGTCCCATGCGTTCTCCCACCAGCGGAGCTAGTTGGCTAGTTCAAACTTTTGCCAACTTAAAAAAAAGCTTAACTCGTGTCACACTGTTGGCCAACAGCAACATCCGTCTTCTTTGTTTTCAAGTAGCAGGGAATTCAAGCCAAACCGTTGCAACTGTGCCATCAATCATTATGCCTAACGACTATACACGATTTGATAGGCCTGATAGAAGTTTAATTTTTTTGAGCTCACAAGCCAACGGAGAGTTGCTAGACTAGCCCTGGAAGCAAATGTAATTTGCTGCCGCTAGGGTGCGTCTAGATTTCTAGGCTCAGGCATGAAAACTCCTCACCTTTCGGCGAAATTCGCCATTTTGAACCCAAAATAGGGGACTTACGTGGTTCGTGCACATCCGATGAGAAAATAGTGTTGGGGGGGGGGTGTATGGGGTTACAACTGAGTTTACAAATCACGCGCAGACGCGAATGCGTTGTAAGACAAGAGCCCAATTAAAAACTTGTCTGATCCAGCAACGATTATGTGAATGCAGCCCCTATGCATTTAGCCTATTAAACAGTGGAAGCTAAATTTTGCCGCGGATGCAACGCGAACAGAACGCTTGCGCTGGAATAGCCTCCCTGTCTGTGTGACTACAGATATATGCGTCTGAAATGTGAGCCCGGCGAGGAGAGATCATGGGAGAGATGCTTATTGATGTCACAGGTGGGCTAGTTGAAACGTTCAACTTCTGTCAGAAAAAGACGTTGAGATTGGTGTAGCAACGTAGCATAGGCTGTTGTTAAAGTTAGCGATATTGGACAGAAATATAGACATAACGAGTTCATTTGATGAAGAATACGTGCAGTTTTAGCCATCTAGATCGACAAAAGGTGAAGCAAATAGGCATACTTTATCAGTATAGCAAAGGCTAATGTGAATAACTAAATAGTTGAATTAAATGCTCCTAAACTGGGCTGGTGCGTTTTGTCGAGTTCAGAGACAAAAACAGTGTTTGACATGGCAATGCTGTCTTTTAGGAAACGCTCAGTGGCCTGACACACTAGCACAATGCCACAATCTGTAAGTAGCCTAGCTGCAGGTTAAAACATTTCAAACCAATTTTACAAATTAAAGCCTAGTCTACCCTACCCAAGTTTATTTATTACCTGGTTTGGTCCAACAAATATTCAGACTTATCTTATTCAGAAATATTCTAATAGTCTACTATGAAGTGTCCCGTAGGCCTATGAAATCTTCAGAAATGTCTGATAACTTCAGGCACAAAGAAAGAAAACTCATGTAGATTACTGAGGAGGAGAGGAGGGCCAGGGTGAAGCATGTTGCCAAACAGCGAAGTGGGCCCCTTCACACTTAGGCCCAAGCCAAAAAGAAGAAATAATAAGTATTTTTTTTGTAAAAAAATAGTCATTTTGTAGTTTGTTTTTTTGTTTATAAATCTCTGGTTTTAGGCAACTCCATACTCCATGGAAGCTATGCACTATTGGCAACAATGTCACTCGCGCTTGTTTTGCTATGAAATGGCCATTTCCCACTTTGCGCGCCCTTCTCACCTTTTTCACCCCTGACCTGTTTTCATGCCTGTAGGCTACTTTGGAGTGGGTAAGACTGTTTTTAGTGGCAGGCTAACACATACCGTTGACTTGCGCTAGCCTAGCACCTGCAAACTGCAATTAGAAGGACTGGGTGAAACGTGTTGAAAACGGTCTCCACTGATAAATATCACACTTGCTTACTTGGAAATGAGGTCCTGTGTCCAAAATCCTGAACCACCCCTTTAAGGGTTGTTTTAAGGACATGTTTGTGCATGCCCATAGGCAGCCACTCTGAAGCAGTAAAGGCGATTCAAAACGAGTCAGAAAAGTCGAGACCGGACCAATCGTCAAAATTTCGGTGTCCACCACTCTAGTTCAACCAAAACAAACCAGAAAAGGGACTCAAAGTGCTAAATACCGGAATTATCCTTTAAAATGAACTAGTTCAGTTCATAGTTCATAATTCAAAATTTAAACTAAGTTCACAGTTCCAAAAATGAACTAGTTCATAGTTCTTTTTTCCCATATGTTGCTGTGAGCTATTATTTTTAAAAATTATTGCCACATCCCATATAGAACCACAGACAGCAATTATTTTATCTTAATTAAGTTTATGAAAGTTGGGCTTTCCAATTTACTCAAAGGCTGCAGGTCTCTGACAATAATATACTGCACCACCAGGTTGTCCAGCTGTGACAGGGAGATGACAACGGAGCCGCTACTGTACGCAGTTAATGGGATTTACCCATACCTTGAAAGGCTAGCCGGGTGCTTCAGTTCAATGTGCCGTTTCAGGTTTGCTGTGGATGTGATTGAAGTGCGGATTTTCTTTTTAGAAAGTTTGCACAGAAATGTAAGATTTTCCCCATCCTCACCGACCTTGTCATAAAACTTGTTTAAATGATCATCTTATCCGGTTCCAGCGCCGACAAGAGTGGCAGCCTACTCAGTAGCTCCGTGTCTTAGTGTTTGTTTCTACGTCTTTTGTTTACTTTTTACTTCACAGCTTTTTGGATTACACACTTTGAGGAGTGTTTTTATTCTATCATATGGATACGGACATATTACAACGCTCCAGCGACAGCAAACTTGTGTACACAAGGAACCAGCTGATCACACTACGACGGAATGCTGGCTGTGTTCACGACATCCCAGAGGAACTGGTGCTTTCGGGGTTGCAGAGCGGGAGTAAAAGTGAAGACGAGGCGTCGGGAGAAGAAGTGGAGATACAAGCCCTCAGTTCCATCGATTGTGATGGGAAACGTGAACTCACTGGCTAATAAGACTGACGAACTGGATGCCCTGGTAAGAAACCAGAAGTTGTACAGGGAATGTAGTTTGTTATGCTTTACGGAGAAGTGGCTAACAAGCCATATCCCCACTTCTAACGTTGAGCTGCCCGGCTTCAGTGTAGCTCGTTTGGACAGAGACTGTAAACTTTCTGGCAAAAAGAAGGGAGGTGGACTGGTGCTGTACATTAACAATAGATGGTGCAATCCCGGACATGTTACAGTGAAGGAGACTGTATGCTGTAAGGATGTGGAGTTATTAGCGGTTAGTCTCCGTCCGTACTACATGCCGAGGGCACGCAATTGCTGTCTGTGTTTACGTTCCACCTCGAGCTCTCCCGGATACAGCGTGTGACGTCATCCACTCCACAATCGCAAGGCTTCAAACCCAACACACTGACGCCTTTTTTTTCCCTCTGGCAACTTCAATCACATAACACTGGATTCCACACTCACAAATTTCTACCAGTATGTTGACTGCCCTACAAGGAAAAACAGGACAATAGACCTCATGTATGCAAACGTGAGGAATGCATACAGCGCAAACCCCCTCCCCCCACTGGGAAGGTCAGACCACAACCTCATTCATCTCCTGCAAGCCCAAAGTACAGAGGCTACCAGTTGCCAGTGGACACCTGAAGCGGATGAGGCTCTGAGAGACTGCTTCGAGTGCACTGACTGGAGTGTGTTACAGAATGGAGAGGACTTAAAAAAGGTCACACAGTGCACAACTGACTACCTGAACTTCTGCATGGACATTTTTGTTCCCACCAGAACTGTACGCCGCTTTCCCAACAACAAGCCTTGGATAACCAGCAATGTCAAGACCCTTCAGGAAAAAGATGGCGTTCAGAGAGGGGGACATGGCAGAGCTGAGGCGCGTGCAAGGGGAACTCAAATTCAAGCTGAAGGAGGCTAAGGAGGACTACAGAAGGAAGGTGGAACAGAAGTTGCAGGAAAACAACTTGAAGGAGACATGGGACTGCATTAAGGTTATCACTGGCCTGAAGAACTGCAGCTCTGTGGAGGGGGACCTGGACAGGGCGAACCAGTTGAACTACTTCTACAACAGGTTTGACTGCCCTGCTCCAGCTCCAATGGCAGTGGTCTGTCCACCAGCCCCCACCCCCACACTCCCTCAATACCAGTGCAACACTCACCTCCATCATCACAGGCTATCGTACCCCCACCATCACTGGATTTTGCACCCCTCCCCCACATGGTGATCACGAACAATGAGGTGACAACGACCTCAGTCAACAGCCATCAGACACACAGATCCCAGATGCACCCCTCCCCTCCCCTCCCCTTACACCCCTCACCATTACAACAGATCAAGTGACAGCCCAACTAAAGAAATTGCGCAGCAATAAAGCAGCGGGGCCTGATAGACTGTGTCCAAGGCTACTCAAGGCCTGTGCTGCTGAACTGGGGGAGCCACTGAAGCACATCTTCAATTTGAGCCTACGCCTTGGACAAGTTCCAACACTGTGGAAGACATCATGTCTCACCCCTGTCCCTAAGAAGCCACACCCTAGCTTAATGACTGCAGACCTGTCGCTCTTACATCACGTGATGAAGACAATGGAGCGATTGGTTTTAGGTATGCTCAGACCCCAGGTACGCCATACACTAGACCCGTTACAGTTTGCATACCAGGAGAAAGTGGGCGTGGACGATGCCATCACTTATCTTCTAGACAGGACACATTCTCACCTAGACAAGGGGAAAGGTGCTGTGAGAATCAAGTGCTTTTAACACCATCCAGCCCCTCAGATTGGGAGACAAACTCTTGCAGGTGGGTGTGGACGCTCAGCTGGTAACCTGGATTACAGATTACCTGACCGAGCGACCACAGTTCGTCAGACTGAAGAACTGTCTCTCTGACACTGTGATCTGCAGCACCGGAGCGCCACAGGGAACTGTGCTCTCTCCAGTCCTGTTCACCCTGTACACATCTGACTTCTGCTACAACACCGAGTCATGCCACATGCAGAAGTTTTCTGATGATACTGCAATTGTGGGGTGTATCAGGAACGGGCAGGAGGAGGAGTACAGGAGCCTGGTGGAGGACTTTGTGCAATGGTGCAAACTCAATCATCTTCAACTTAACACTTCAAAGACCAAGGAGATGGTGGTGGATTTCCGCAGGTCTAAGCCCACTCTGCTACCAGTCCACATTGATGGGGTCAATGTGGAGGTGGTAAGCACCTACAAGTATCTGGGTCTCAACCCGGACAATAAACTGGACTGGTCAGCCAACACTGATGCACTCTACAAGAAAGGGCAGAGCAGGCTGTACTTCCTGAGGAGGCTGCGGTCCTTCAATGTGTGCAGCAAGCTCCTCAGGATGTTCTACCGGTCTGTTGTTGCCAGCATCCTCTTCTATGCAGTAGTATGTTGGGGAGGAAGCACAGGAAGAAGGATGCGGGGTGAATTGACAGGCTGGTAAGGAAAGCTGGCTCTGTAGTGGGAGCTGAACTGGAGTGCATCACTTCACTATCTGACAAAAGGACCCTGAACAACATCTTGGACAATGAGTGTCACCCACTCCACAGCACTATTGTTAAGCAGAAGAGCCTGATCAGCTGGAGACTTCGCTCACTGCCTTGCACAACAGACAGACTGAGAAAGTAATTTGTCCCCAGGGCCATTGAACTGTTCAATGCTTCACTTAAGGGAAGAGGAGAGATGGACTTCTCTGCATAGTCTGTCTGCCTCTTCACCCCCTCCATGTTTGGATACTGTCTGTCCACTAGCCACTTTTACCACTGTCTTTCTGCCTCACTGTTTGTGTGCTATATTAGCACATATGCATAACCCCTCCCTCCATGCCACAGCCGAACTGTGGCCACACTTATACCTTTTCTTAAAATAGTTAAATATATAGATATATAGACTTTATTTCTGCATTGTTGCACTGTTGGACTTACTCATTTGCACTATCACCATGACACTTATTCACACAGAGCACCATACCTTACTATGCACAGAGAATCACAGGCTCAGTCCCTGCCTCAGTCATTGCAAGCACCTCTGATTGATTAATCCCCACTATGTGGATACTGTTTTTAGAATTGATTTAGATTAAGTGTTAGTATAATTTGTATTTTAGTATATTTAGTATATTCTTTATTTTCTACTGTCCTTATTGCTTAGTTGTGTTTTTGTATTATATACTTTAATTACTTTTTCTGCTGTTAAAGAATGTGTATGTGTTGTCTGTATGCTGCTGAGACCTTGAATTTCCCCTGGGGATCAATAAAGTATCTATCTATCTATCTATCTACGACGCCTCCTTCCCACTTTGTCGCTTACATGCTGCTTTTTGTTTTTATGACTCATTTGGCGGTGCGACAGTGTTGGCTGGTGTTGCCAGATTGGGTGTTTTTTCCACTACAAGGCCTGTTTACTGTGTGTTTTAGCCGGGTTTTCGCCTGGAAGGTTCTATAGAAATCTGGCACCCTATTGAACGGAGTTAAACTGAGAGAGCGTGCCATTCACAGACACCAGAATGAACAAGTTCACAGTAACGTTCATCAGGCAGTAATACAAGACGTTCAGTTTACGTTCGCCCAAAATCATGAACTATCGCTTAATGAACGCGCTCAGGCACACTGGCAATATCAACGATCAATAATGAAAATAAATAATACCATAAATATATGTGATAGGGTGAGATCAAATGGCTACACGATTGGGGGTGTGGCACCAATTGATCCATCAGGTGTTCACCATTGACGAACATGCATGCATTTATAAGCAGCGGTGTTGTGGGCTTGGAGTTAGACGGCAGCTCACGTTTGTGGCAGACGCATTGTTTGGCCATATTTTGGGAAAGAGTTCGTAAAGAACGGCAAGAGTGGAAACTTGGCTTGGTGATCGTTTCACTGTTTCCTCCTTATTTCCTCGTTTCCTCCTGTAGTAAAGGTAAGTGCATTCTGGAGGCGTAAGGGAAAGTTTTATATGAATGGATGTAGTACTAATGTGCTGCTATCTCGCTTCTCATGCTACTGCTGGGCGATCGTGTGCTGCTGTTTGCAGTGTGTCTGTTGACTGGGTGAGCTTGCGTGTGTGCGTGGTTAAAAGTTAATTGAAGATGGAGTGCGTGGGTTTGTGTTCAACTGTGTAGCGTGAGTGCGTGTGTGTGTGTGTGGCATAATCTACGTGTTTGCCTGTTTGTTTGTCTGTGTCTGTTGGTTTGTCTTGTATTGTCACTTATTGTTTCTGTAAGTTGGGGTTATTGTGGGTTTTGTTTTCCTGTTTCTTTCCTTTTATTAATTTGGGGAATATGTCATCAGTATTGGCTTGGGCAAATTCCATCTGGGGCAGTAGTACAGGATTACATGTGGGCCTTTTGTTTTCTGTTGAAGTTGTTTCCTTCCTTTTGCCGTGCCCCTTATTTGGTGAATTGGTTTTGTATTTAATTTGTTCTGTGTATGCCGTGTCATGGCCCTTGTATGGTTTGCCGTGCTGTGAAGAACAAACTGTTTAGTGTTTAACTAAATGTTTGTTTTACCTGGTCATGAGCATTTAATAAAATTAATGTATTTTGAGGAATCCTGCATCTCTTGCCCTCATTCATTCATTTGAGTGACCTGTGGTGGGAGACTAGGTAGAGTGCTTGGGGAAGCTAAGTAGGATCCAAATTCTAGTATTAGGGATTTGGTCCTGCCACATATACATACCATAACTCATAAGAACCACTTAATTAATTAAATGTAATCTGAACAGATGTCTTTTGACCCCTCTTGAAAGACCCAAAACTATCATAGGAACGCAGAACACTGGGCAACTCATTCCCCCAATGAGGAACCACTAAGGAAAAGAGTGTTGAATTTGACTTACCTATATATATACCTATATACCTATAACTCAATACATTTATTCAGTACAGTAAACAAAACGTTGTAATTTTTCAAGTATGCTAACTACTGCTCAAAATACCTCCATCTGAACAATACGGCTCCTTGGTGAGAACTGCCTGCCACAGCCCTAAGTAGGACTTGTCTGCAAAAGTGGTCCTGATGAAGGCCTTCAGCTGCTGCCATTCCTGATGGACCTTGTCAGTCTGGCATCCACCACTTAGTCCATAGATAAACAGGGAGAGAGATTAGGGTAGGACTAAGGTATGGGAACATTTAGACATAAATTAGACATTCAACATATAAAAACATCTCAGTCTCAGACCACTGTACACCTAGTATAGAATGAGACATTGCAAAATTGTCCTATCTGCTCACTTTCTGAGAGGGTTGTCAAAATGTTGCAGAAGAGAACCTCTGCCCTGCCATAGTCCAATAATGCTTCTGGACTCTCCGGCCATGCATCATGGTTGAATATTTTGAAGCAGTTGACTACACCTTCCCCTGACTGACTCAAAATGCAGCTGAAGCGTGACTTCATCTCTTCTACAGCAATGTCAACAGCTGCTTCAAAGTGCCGATTATTGCAAACATCAGTTGGAGCTTTCCCTAAAAATCATGGTGACATCAAAATTGAAATACCAATAACTACACTGAAATCATTTTATAAATATATTCTCTTATTTGCTATTGCACCACACCTGAAAGGTAACACTTTCTCCCTCAGTCTGAATGCTCAGAAATGTTTCTAGCATTCCTCCTAGCTTAGGCCTCGTCTTCATCCCTTCCAGTTCAAATACAGTGTTTTGAAGCTCAGAAGACGCCTTGGGTAATATTAAGTAATTTGACTGTAGGATTTGGCTAAGGCTCCCTAGCTCTGCAAACATATCAGCGATAAAATGGCTTAATGTGCAGAATTCAAGTCGCTCCATCTCACACTTGATCTAGAAACGTCGAATTGCATCAAATCACCAATTCAGTAATAGTTTAGTGTACCACTTAAAGTTTAATTTCATTACTGAAAAGAAATTACCGTCCTTATTAGCTCTTCCCTGCACTTCAGCCAATGGAGATGATGCTGATAGATGGCTCATATGCTCTTCATCCTGTCCACCTGTTTTCAAATACATGCTCAACATATGGAATCCATTGCGTACCTTTGACACTGCAAGGTGTGCTGACGTTGACTCCCAGCATTTCACCCACTGCTCGCAGCTCATTGTAATTATCCACTGGCTATACATGTAGCTTAAATTCAGTGACTCCACGTCTCATACTGATGTCCAATATCCAAGTTTGTTTACTGTTGGAACACCGTGAAAACTAAGACATACAAAATACAAATATCACAGGGGCCAATGGCCTGACTACGCCACCCTGAGGCCTAATGCATCAGGGAATCTTTAGGAGATCGTACCTCTAGACAGAGACAGCTCTTTCAGGTTCAAAAATTACACAGTGGATACATAAATTCCGGGAAAACGAAAGATTTATTAAGACACAAAGGTTGGGAAATGGAGATCTGAGGGTGGCAACTATGGAAGTTCACACCAATACCATGCAAGCATCATAAAAGGTTCTCCTGTTACACAGCAAAGGCACACAGCAAAGCTACAAGCAATACACCAGAAACATCACACATGTGCTTACACTAGCCCCCCCTCAGAGCCACCTCCCTACTAAAATAAAAACAAAAATTACACAAACAAAAGGACAAGACAAGCAAAACAAAAAAAAACAAACATAACAAATAACCAAAGCAAAAACAAGACAAGACAGCAGCATGACCCATGTTACCCCACCAGCATGACTGTGCTGCCTAAAAGAACAGAACACAGAAGAAGATTAAACAATCAAACACCACAATATACATAACAGAAAACCACAAATGTCTATGGGGAGACAGCATACCTGACGGTGGCACAGACAGGGGCTACACTAGTGGCGTCTAAATTGCTATTGGCTGCTGCCCCTCTTAAGTAGCACTCCACTGGTGCCAGATTGATTGCCTATGCCCCACCCCCTTCATTAGCACTGGCAGGTGCTATTGGAAATAGCAGGCAGAGAAGGTCTACCTGCTACACATACAACAACCGTTTTACACATGACATCACAACAAGAAACATACAATGTGCGCCTGATAGCCAGCAGTAGAATTAGGTTCAACTTTAGATTCACGTTCAACTTCAGAATCACGTACATGCGGCCTTATTCTTAGTCCATGCTGAACGCTAACGCGTCCGGGTCAAATAAGGAAAGGTCACGTGAAACACACCTTTCCGCCCAAGTACAAAATTAAACATGATCAATTTACACAAATGACCTAATCCAAATACAATGACTCAATTCTTACATACAATATTCAATGATACATTCGCATAAAATATCTTATTTCCTCCTATGCTTCAACTGACCTTCCAGCGTCAGCTACACTCCCACCAAATGACCTTGATTCATTGGAACACATATAACACATCAATTACATCAATGGTAATTTATAGGCAAGGGAGCACACAGTACAGGACAAGATTCACTACATCAATGGTAATTTCCAGGCAAGGGAGCACACAGTACAGGACAAGATTCACTAAACCAATAATTCATAATCACTATCCTCCTTTGTTAAAATTGACATAATACATCACTATGCAACTACAATACGTTGAGTTGACATCAAAATCATGTCATTCGGATGTGTTTTGAGAAAGTTCGATTTTACCGTTTTTAGTCAAAACTCGTTAGCCTGGAAGTGACCCGGGCATGTCATTTCGCCGCTACAAAACGCTATTTTTATACCTCTTCTACAGTTCCAAACAACATTACACTTACGTGGTAGTGAGTAGAGCAGTGGTCCCCAAACTTTTTCTTCCGAGGGCCAGCTCACTATGCCTGGCTCTAAGAGAGGGCCAGAGACTCGGAGTATCAGTAACCATAAATAGCTTAGCGCTGTGAACAAAGGCAGTCTACCTTAGTTGAATATTCCATTACATTTAATCTACAGGCTATTCAAATTTAATACCATTGTTATCTGTGTTTATATTGCCATCATGCCATATCAGTGTAAAATGTAGCTCAAATGAAACTAGATGTACCGCATAGCGGTACAAAATATGACCGCCGCTCAGTCCTGTACATCCGTTCCGCGAAAATAAATCACACTTCAATTTGTCTCCATATTTTACTCCATCCCCCACTCTTGAAACTTTTGTGTATGCTTGTTTGGCATGCCTGAGTGTGTGTGTGCGGCTGCACAGAAAGTAGCCTACTGGTGCTGAAAAGGTGAATAGATTGTAGAATAGCAAAAGAAGATGTAGCATTGTTATAAAACCTTTAAAATCTCTAAACAATCACAAGTAGGGCAGTTAATCACAGTTCATCCATTGCAACTGGATTTATGAAAGGTCACTTACACCTGTAGGCTACATTGTATTTGGGAAAAGCAAAAGGTATCAGCATAATGTTATTTATTTATTTATTTATTTATTTATTTATTTATTTATAAACAAAAACATCTCTGTCAGTTCCATGCCGTTTTCAACAGCTATCAAAAACAAAGGTAATTTTTGGATGGATGGATTTTTTGTGAATGTTTCTTCTTCTACATAAGATTTTAGTCATCTTTAGTTCATGTAATACTTTATTGTCAATGCACAAATAAAGTAACAGTAGTCTGAAACGAAATGCTGTTTTACATCTAACCAGTGGTGCAAATAACTGACATGTCCAAATGGGCCTTGATGAAATGCGTCGCTAGACTGTTCATACACATTTTAACGGGCCAAAGTTGAAGAGCTGTTGTCCGTTATTGTTCGTGCAAATATAGGCTGATTCATGTTGCCTCGCATTGTGTAACTGAGGTCCATGGCTAGTCTGGCTTTCACCAGACCAAGCTCAATCTTTTAAGAAATCAAAAAATAAATAGTGGGCAGATCAGGCTGGGTTCACCCAGCCTAGTCCATAGGCACCCGATATTGTTTAATTTTTATATCCACGCTCTGGCTATTCTAAATGCAAAAATGCATCAGGGAGTTATGACAAAACTGTAACTAACAAACTAGATCCTAATAGAAAGCTGCTAGCTTCCCTAAACTACAGGTAGGCTTATAAGGTAGGCCTCTTTACAACATAAATTGTCAATAGGCTATGCTGGCGACACAAATAAAATCTCCTTTGGAAACCAATGGCTTACGCCTTCCAGTATCAAGCGGACTTAAACTGCCATATCGTGGCGAAAAGTTGTAATAAAATTCACGCAGCTCCATCAGTCAAGGAAAGCGCGAATGAAGTAGCCACTTCTAAATGGGACCCACTACACAGTAGCTTAAGGTGTGTTGCTAAAGCAGCCATAATGAAATGAAGGTGTCATTGTTTGGATACTTCACACACACGTGCTTTTTAATTTCACTGACTACAACTACCAAGCTGGAATCAAAGCACATCGATTCCCCTCTCACACCCTGCACGCACTTAAAACAAAATAAACAGGCGTCTCAGTCTCACGCATGTATAGGCAAAACTGTATCAGACCGGTGTAACGTTGGTAAATCTTCCATTGCACAGAATTTTTGTAGCACGTGCAACAAACGACAGTCGAAAGATACAATTACAGTGCTGCTATCAATTTGCTTGGTATAACCGCATTTATAGTTTTCTACAAATGCAATCAATCAAATTGGCCTCCATCACTCAACCAACGCTAACGGTAACATTACCTAGGTCCTTATTGATATTATAAGATTAACGTACCTGCAGTAAAAACCAAGCATGTCCGATAAACATCCTCAGATTTATTTCGGCTTCAAGAAGAAATGGGAATTACATTTCATGTGAACATCGTCCTATCCTTATTAGACGTTCTCTTCGGTAAACTACAGTCCTTGTAGGAAGCGTCCATTGTTTTTCCAACCCACTTTTAACTTCCAACAAAATTACGTCTCACTGCAACGATGCGCCATCTGGTGGACAAACGACTACTTATCGCCAATACTGGAAATGCAGCCATGATGATGATGATGATGATGAATATTTTTGGCTTTCTTTTAATCCTACTGAATTTGTAATTATGTATCGGCCGTTCTAATACTGATAGTATGTGGGTGCCTGTGTGTGTGTGCATGTGTATATGTGTTCACCGCCATCTACAGGCCAATGAGTGTACAGTCACTAAATGTACACATAACCTAATTTTTTTTAGACCCCCCCCCCCCCCCCCCCATGGATGAAATTCTACGAAACTTGGCATACCCCCAGAGAATGCCAGGTCAATCATACACATAAAATTTGGTGCAGTTTTGAACATCTTAACTGAAGATAGGGGCGATTAAAGCAGAATAATATTGCATTTTCATTTTTTACCAGGGGGGTGCAAATCACAAATGAGTGATTATGGGCCAGGTTGATGTGGGTCCTTGAGACCAACATACCGTAAAAGATTCTTCATCCTCAGTGCCACGGTTCAGGTAGTTATTTAGGAAAAACTGCTTTTTTTGCGGTTCGGGGGGCCCAGCACGGGGGGGGGGAGTGGCCCCCGGGGACGAAACCAAATTTTTCCGTAAAAGTCTAGTGGGGCTACATACCCACCAAATTACATGTGCCCCGGTGGTTCGGTGTCCCGGGTATCGTTGACCAAAAATTCAGGAAGTAGATGACGGGGGGGCTAGCTTCGCTAGCGGCGGTCATAATAATAGCATTCTCAAAACTATAAGCAGGGAGTCCCAAAAGTATATTTTGAACTCTGAACTTTGCATAGATTACACAGCTCAAATTGTGAACAAGCAATATCCTACAAATAATTTAAAGTTCTCAAACTATGTGTTTTATGAAGTGGTGGCAGAAACATCTGAAATGACCACCATTCTAACTTTCACTCACCTGATGAGAACTTTGTGAACTCTGTATGAACATTTGAACGAGTAAATAAAAAATATAAATAATTATACCAGAAAGTTCCAGAATTATGACTTGAATAGAAGTTAGTTAGTTATTAAAAATTAATTGATACATTTTTAGAATACTTTGAGCACTGATGCAGTCAGCAGAGGCCTCTTACATTGTTTGTAGGTACGCCTACTATACATTTCATTCCGTTTTCGATGGCAAACACGAAACAGCGCCAAAACAACCACCAGTGGACAAAAAGAATATTACATGTGTACTGTTAAGACCCGCCATAGAGAATGAATGGGGAAAATTACGGAGATTATAGTTTGACGATGTCGTACTCCCGTGCGGGCCGGATCCTATATACCACGGACATGTTTTGAGGGGCCACCTAAAATGAGGTGGCGGGCCATATCCAGCCCGCGGGCCGTAGTTTGGGGACCACTGGAGTAGAGGGTCCCTAAAGCCAAACCGAAGTATCCCGAGGTCTTTATGTGGTCGGATAGAGAGTCCAGAATGAATTTCATCAAGCCAGTACCTTTCCGGAAATGTTGCTGCTGCAGCTGCCATCTTTAGGGGAAAGTCCGTAGGAGTCGATTGCCGAGTGTGGAGTAACACGCTCTGGAAATTCACAATTTCGTCGCCGTTTTTAAAAAAAAAAAAACATAGTCCAGTATTTCTTTCGAAATTGAAATGAAGTTGTATGCAACAGCAAACCCTAGCTTTCTAACAGGTTGGAATTTTGAAATGTCACGTGACGTGATGTCTCGTGTGAGGTAGCCTCCTGTTGACGGCAATCGACTCCTACGGACTTTCCCTTAAAGATGGCAGCTGTAGCAGCAACATTTCCGGAAAGGTACTGGCTTGATGTATCCAAATCGAGATTCTTCACTTGTTATTGGTATTGAAACAATAATGTTGGTATCGTGACAACAGGAGTTGGGGATGTGTCCCCACCAAAGCTGAGACCAAACCTACGCCCTTGGTTGAGCTCTACACAGGTTTTCGTGTTACAGCTCCAGTAGCCTCTGCCATCTTGGTCAAACTTTCACCTCTAAACACAAACATACCGAACTGATAAATAAAGTTAAACTTTTGCCAACTCTGTTTCGCTTGCCTCTGCGAATTCATTCTTATTTTGCCCAATAGAGTGCCTAAGCTCCATGACTTTGGGCGTACATCATGGGACCTATCTTCAGGTACTGATAGATGCGACATTAACCTTGATCCATTGTCTCCCAAACAAAGAACTGATTGAAGAGAAAAAATAAACTATTTACATACTTACATATGTATTTACATGTCCTCTTTACTGGCCAACACAGGGAACATCTGTTGCCTGTAGAAATTCACCAGAAAGAGTCTTATAGGATGAGGATAATCACTGCATCCTTTGTAGGCCATACAAAATGGCAAAGGTCCCAGTGTGTGATGTACAGCTGGACTTGGTGCCAATATGGGTGGTTGTCCTTCAGGATTCTCCCTCCACACGAAGGCAAACGCACGGGGACTGGACAGCCTCCGCGATGGTCATATTCCACTGGCTATGTAGGGCAGATGGGTCCACAAGCACATCAGGTCACAAAGAGTCCAGAGTCGTGCACCTTTACCTGATAAGGCTGCCATCCAACTTCTGCCCCCCCCCCCCCCCCCAAACCCTCTGCTGACCCATGGTTGCCTGGATGATACCGTGCTGGTCTTGAGTCACATGCATTGAGGCAAGGATTGCCTCAAGCCCCTGACCCGGATGCTCCCTCACCAGTTCATGCAGTTAGTACAGCCTGACGCTGTGGCTCTGGCGACATCAGCCATGCCATGCCACAATTTTAGGACGCTACAATAGAGTAATTAATAATACAAGTATGGGCATCATAACATGTGCCAATCAATACTCAAATTTAATATGATGCTATCGTTAGCTGACAAACTCGTAACACTCACTGAAACCTTGTACAGCCGGTCTCGCATGCTGGTGCGTACGAAAGCGACCAAAACTCACGAATAGCTGCAGCTCTCAACAAGACATCGCATTCATGCCACATCGGATATTCGGAAATTTGGAAAAGACTTGAACGCAAAGTCGGGTCGGATTCTATGCTCGGAGACTCGTGCGGAAGAGTTACACTTTAGGGCCCGTCCCATTTCTTCCATTATGTAAGGGATAACGGCCGCCGAGGTGTCCTGATACGGAATTAATGGACGAGGGCGAGGGGCAAAGAACTTCCCGACGGGCAGCGGAGGGGAGTTGACTCCGCCCGAGTAGACACACCTGGACACACCTCGAAGGCCGTTATCCCGCTTATCACCCGGTTGCCACTGTAAAGCAAAGGAAACACGCGGTTCCGTTTAAAAAGAAGCTCACTAGTTCAGCTTGTTGTACAACTTTCGTTGGCCCTATAACAGCGATAGCATGGAAAGTTAGCTTGTTTACAGTTGATTCCATTGTTGCGAAGCCTGCCTCCAGCCTCAACCGTCGTCCTACAATCATTGTTACCATTCATAAGCATTGATATGGAACGGCGATTAAACTTTTTTTACCAGATCTACTTCATAGGTGTCCCGTTATTCAGGATTAAAAGCCACCCCGCCTGCCAATCAGAAAAGAGTATTTTTTCTCTCAGGGTGATAAATAGATTTAACATAGGCCCAAACGTTGGGAAGGCCCATTCATGTGAATGGAACTTTCTGCAGCACTTTGAAGAGCCGTGTAATAACGTTATTTGATGGGCAGACTCTCTCAAAGCATTCAGCAGATATCATGAACATCGTCAGATAGCTTCGTGAGATATTTTGTAACATTACTGTTCAAAACTCAACAGTCCATTGGATGTGCATCAAACTAACATATTCCAACATATTTAGAAATTTTAATATGCTTATTTGCGAAAATATATGAGCAATGCAAATGTTCCTTTCCAGCGGTGTCAGCCATCTTGGTTGAAAATTTTGGCTGGCTCGCTGAGTTCGCACGGTATCCTGGGTAATTTCATCTCCCACTTGCCTGTATCAGTCCTATATTTTAAGGAGAAAATAGCACTTCCCCTTGCTCCCTAAAGTAATGGGACACCCTACCCCTACACGTGCACGTGCAAAAACGAGGGTTAGGGCAAAAATCTAGGGGAAGGGGAGGTATTGGGACGGGCCCTTAATGTTAGGGTATCAAGAGTCCCAAACTTTATCCCATAGCCACTTTATTTTCCTTCCCCAAAGAGAGAGGTCACATTGGCAAAGTACTGTAACAAGCACTTCTTATTACACATGCACTAATGATCTGTAGGTACAATAATACATTATGTATGGACAACATCAGTATGTGATATTACATATTGATATTACATATTACAAAATTCCTTTCATACAATCACTAACCAAAGTAGGACCTGGTTCACCCAGTCAGGAGCAGTTAATCAGGTGTGTTTAGGGATGGATAAAAGCTGTTCAGTAAAGTGGGCCAGAGAAGAAGCACATATCCTGGAAAAACATACTTAAATAGGCTATGAATGCAGGAAGTCTTGTCCCAGGTTTCATGAACTGAAATGAAATATTAATTTCTCCAGGCTCACAAAGCTTACTTCTCTCAAATTCTGAGCGCAAACTGATAGCTGTTGCCTTATGTAATACATTTACTGTATGATATTGACTGAGTTACTTATATGAATTTACATTATTTGATGATGTGTGTTCATACTTTTGTTCATTTAGAGCACCTGCCTTATCTAAAAAAATGACCTGAGTGCTGGGGCTGAGATGTATTACTTAGAGTAAACCGCTAGGGGGCACTGTTAACACCATAATGGCAGATGAGCCGTATGGCAGCATAGTTGCATTCTTGCTTTATGTCAAGGGATTGCTCGCTCAAATTTGACTGTCTTGTCAACATATTCAAGCCCATGCTGATCATGATATGTTTTATGTGGAGGGAAAAGGACGTATTGAGCAGTATATTAGGGTAGCTGTTTAAGTGAAAAAAAAAAAAAAACCTGACTTTTAAACAACAAATCTTAAAATCTTAGTCATTCAGTAGTGTGTGAGGAATGCTACTTGACAGCTTTCTTTATTTCACTTATGTGCAATGAGTTGTTTAAATATGTCTCATTCTTTCTATTTATTGGGTTTTTCAAAAGACGTGCAACAATGTATCACTGTCAAACATTGTCATGTCATTCTTTCTTTCTTGAGGATTTTTATAGACCTCTTCTTTGCCACATTCATTTGGCCCCAGACATTTGACCAGTAGGCCGAAACTGGGGCCAAATATTTTGGTGCGTGGTACAACCCAGTGTGGTTTATTAAAGGTAGGGTAAGCGATGCTTAACACCCAACACTTTTTGTAACATAACATAACGATCCTGACTGCATGAAACATAAAGTGGGGCAGTGTGTCCCTCAAACAATAACATAACACTGGAGTTTCTCAGGGAGTGCTGAAGGGAGGTGTGAGGTACCCCTCTGGTGTGTTTTGTTTGGTCTTTGATTCAAATATAATGTAAGGTTTGGGCAAAAGCATCAGCAAACAAACACATCATCCAGCATCACTTAGGCCTACCCTACCGTTACAGTATAGTAAAACGTCTTCACGGGTGATCTTTTTGAACATGGCCAATAACAGCCATGGGCAGTAGCGTCTGTTCTAAGGGTGAAATCGTAGAGGCGCTGCACAAACAGACAAAGATCAATCAAAGACTCTATACTAATTTTATGGACGCGTCGGACTCGGCCTAAAACAAAAATTTATCAGAAAAAAGCTAAATATAAATTAACTTTAGTTGGGATAATTGATAACATTTTCCTTGCATTTCCATGTATTTACGAAATGTTGCCATCGACTGTGTTAGCCATAGATTATAATATGAATAGATTAAGGAATCTGAACACAAAAGACAAATGCGTGTGCGGAAAAAAAAGCATTCGTGGATGTCTATGATGCTTCGGCAACAGTTCACAACTGAGTGTTGACTTTGTGAACAAATCTTTGAAGTTTTTGTTTTCAAATTCTGTTCTCTTTAACTATCCCATGCTATCATATCGCGCTCCCAGGCCATGTGACGAGACTACATCACGCCTGCGCTAGGAGTTACAAGATGGCGGAGAGTGCGGAACTGAAGGTAAAACGCAGCCCTCAAATTTTATCAAGATTACTGGCTTTTATCCATCACTGCAATCTGAACCATCAATGGGGCGCTTTGTTAAAACATTACGAATATTTTGCGGTCACATTGTATTCACGTTGGTGTCAAAGAGGCCTGTAAACTTATGCCATTTACCACAATACGATTTCTTCCTAGCTCCGTGCTAACGAACGTTAAAAGCCCAAATCGTATTATTGTTGATGCCGAGTTGAGTGGGTCTTGTCCTCGTCACCCCATCAAAATATTTCAGCGACTTCTGCATTTACAACTGCGCTGTTCATGAGGCATTGTGGAAAAAGTGTTCGCTAAAGAGTTTGTCGCTATTTTTGTGTTTTCAGTTGGTGTCCCTCTCTAGCTAGGCTAGCAAGCTACTTTTTTACATGAACGTTACATTTTAACCGAGAGATCTGTGCACCGAGCGACGCCAATGTGTTTGTATATTTGCAGGTGTTGTGGTGACATATGCTTAAAGATAAAACTAGAGCTGGAGCAGATAGATCTTAGCATATTGGATAAACATGAGTACTGTTCACTATGTCTGTGCCTTAGAAGCGGGCTCCTGCACTGGTCTCTGTCAACCATAAGCAAGCGAACACCTGTGGGCTTCGCACTTGTCAGGAGAATTGTATTATTGCAACCTAACTTACATCTGAATATGAGTCCATATATTTCACATATTCTGTATTTAAGCCGATACTGTATGCTCTGAACATTGAGAACGTGCAGCCTTGAGAACGTGCATCTGAAATGACAATAGAATGATTAGAACTGTTTTGCTAGAGCAGGCCTACGTATAATTAGGCTGTTTGTCATTGAAAAGCACCCACTTAGTGCGCGCGACCAAACTCCCCTCATAAAATCACTTTTTACGCGGGCGTTTTCATATTTTTTTCTGATGCATCACCTGTTCGTTGGTATCGCTTTTCCACTAGTGGCGCTAATTTGTCGCGATTTTCAGAAGTCATGAGAAGTTCCACAATTATTATTATTATTATGATATTTAATCCAAACCTGCCCCTCTAGTAACTGATATGTCTAGATGTTGCTGTTATGCAGAAGTCCTATATTTGGCATATCTGAATGTTTACCATGCAAATGTTTTCCTGATCAGAGCAATAGGGCACATCTTGTAAATCCTTGTTGAATGCTATATATTTTTTTTTATGCCTCGCTCAGATGTGCAAATTGACAGCATCTTACATTTGTTTTATAGAGTACTTCCTTTTGAACTCTTGCACATTACTGTGTTAGTTACCGGAGGATGTGGCAGCATCAAGGAGGACAAGGTAGCATAATGTTAGTCTTATCTGGATGATGACTCCGTCATTATGATCAGATCACATTGGTCCTACGCCCACCTTGATAGGCCTTATGTGGCTTTTTCTCGTACCTTCCTTCCTTCTTTTTCTCGTACCTTCCTTCTCATGTACTGTCCGCAGGTTTGTGCTTGTTTTAAGGTGTTTGAATGCGCGCTGTCCACTACAATTAAACCCGACTGAAGCACAGTGGTGCTTAAGAACTCAACAGGTGGGCGAGTAGGGGTGTCTTTTAATCAGCCTTAAATGTAGGGGTGTCTTTTAATCAGCCTAAGAAGGTAAGTTGGCCCACAAAAGTTTAGTTTACAGGTTGTGAGTAAAGTGTCAAGCTTGAATAGTGATGCACACTGCCCATGTGGCGTTTTGAGTGCTGGGCTTGTTGTAAAGACTGACTGCACACTAGGCTGCAACAATGTTGTAGGCCTGATGGTAGAAAAAGCAAGCCCTATGTCAAGTGAATTGTGAATCTGTATCAAGGGACCATGTCAGCCAGTGCTTCTTGTGCAGCTTAGTAGGGACCCTTGTGTTAACTTGGTCTGTGCCTGACCTGGGTTGTTTTTGTTTCTAGCATGTGTGATATGAATTCATATTCATATTTTTTTAATATATATCTTGTTGGAACAAGTTTTATTGTTACAATCAGCATCTCTGTGAGTGATGGACCAATACGCCTGTTCCCTCTGACGGTTTGCTGCGTGTTTATTCTCTGGGTTCTCTGTGCTGTCTTAGGTTGCACGAGGTTAAACAGGTTGATGAAGAGAGGTGACAAAAAGCTTGTTGGATGGAGACGCGGCTATTTTAAAATCTCTTTGACCAAGTGAGAGGACCTACTCCGTAATGAGTTCGCCCTTAGATCCTGTACATCGGTGTGAAATGAGAGCAGAGGGGGGCAAGAGCAGGAAGAAGCCTGTGTTGAAGTGCCTCATTTACTCCTCACTCGGGGGAAATAAACGACCAGGGACACTAGGTGTGTGTGTGTGTGTGTGTGTGTGTGTGTGTGTGTGTGTGTGTGTGAGAGAGAGAGAGAGAGAGAGAGAGAGGGGGGGGGGGGGGGCATTTTTTTCCTTTTCATTAGTCGTCTGCTGAGGCTTTGGCTAGAATTCAGTATGTCATGATGTTTGTGCATTTTTTAAACACACCTGAGAAAAGTGAATAGCACCATGGCAATACCCCTCTTCTACAGTGTAGTCTATTTAGACTATAGTGCTGCTTACTGGGAGCTGCGCTCAGCTGATGAGACACGTCTCTTACCATGATGCTTGTATGAATGTGAGCTGTTAGGTATGTTTGTATAAGGATATGTCCTTAGCTGCAGTTGTCAAACAAACAAGACGAATTGATCTTCAAACAATGCAGATTGAAGTTGGAATTTTAGGGAAGACTGTTGTATAGCTCCACATGAGTTAATATTCTTAAATTCTATATTCGAGAGAGAGAGAGAAGTGGGTTGGTCTATCTGTGTGTTCGCATGTGCATGTGTGTGCGCTTTAGTGCCTCTTCACTGTACCTCGTCACCTGACACTGACCCCTTTGATGTCTGCAACCTAGCTCTGTAGGCCTGCAGCCTGTAAGTTAGTCAGTCATGCAGTGGTGGTCATTTCTCCGCATGTGTGGATGCAGAAGGCTCTGGAGAGAAGCAGCCCCTTTATTTGAAGAGTTCAGATGCAAAACCCTCTAAATCCGTCTGACCACTTTTCTTTTAAATGAGCATTTAAATTCAGGCTCCTATAGGTTTTTGCCTATAAATCGATATTTCAGACCAGGAAGAGAGTGGTATTTAGTGGGTTTAGAAGTTAAATTATTTGATTAGCGTATACTATGTGTGGAGAGCATCCCCTCACCTCTTTATCTCATTTTTGACATAGGTGGGATTTAGAGGCTTTTGCATCTGAACCCTTCATTTGTAGAAGAAGTGTAGGTCTGAGCAGTTTATTTATATTATTCACCTGTGTTAGACATTTTCATAAAACTCATAATTATTACTAATGGTCTTTAAATAAAACAAGCAGAC
Organism: Alosa sapidissima; assembly: GCF_018492685.1. Taxonomy (NCBI): domain Eukaryota; kingdom Metazoa; phylum Chordata; class Actinopteri; order Clupeiformes; family Clupeidae; genus Alosa; species Alosa sapidissima. The sequence goes on along the minus strand of NC_055970.1, from coordinate 15,922,262 downwards.
CATGTTCTAAATGAAAACTGATGCAGAGAATTTTATTCACAGCATCGGGGACCTAACTAATCTAAGTTCCTGCAACCTAGCTCTGTAGGCCTGCAGCCTGTAAGTTGACTAACTTCATGCAGTGGTGGTCATTTCTCCGCATGTGTGGATGCAGAAGGTTCTGGAGAGAAGCAGCCCCTTTATTTACCCTCCTTCCCTTACTGTTGCTCTCGTTCACGCTCGTTTCTTTTTTTATTACTGCTGTTGGCTGTCCACTCCACTCCTCTCATCTCTCCTCTCATCTCCTATCTACCCCACTTGGGCCACACACACACACACACACTTCTGCCGAAGTCAGCCATGTTTGTTAAGCTTTGCTTCCAGCCCTCGAAACCTTCCACAGGTGTGAGAGAGACCACAGCTGTGTGGTGAGCCAGTCACTGTTCATGTTCCCACTGCTGCTTTGCCTGCAGTAAGCTGAGACACTGGGCTGATTTTGAATTATATTGAGCGGGACACGTCTTTGGAGATTCCCCACGTCGAGACCAGGAAATTGAGGGGGGGGGGGGGGGGGGGGGCCCTCACTGAGGTTTCAGATATTCATGTTGCCGTAGAGACTATATTTGCATGTGCCGCCTTTCATGTGTTTCATGGGTTCTTGGTGGTTATCGAGACAGGAGAAGGTGCATTGGATAGTTCTGCAATGTCCATTCGGCCTACCACTGGGTGGCCTGTGGCCTGCTGCTTCCTACCATCTCAGAAATGTCTTTAAAAAAGATAACAAACAGGCCCTTCTATAACCTTGACTGATGTAATCTGGAATCAGGAAATGATTCTGATAATAATGGGTGTGGGGGATTGTTGAGAGTGATTCCACGTCTCAGTGCCTCGATAAGAGGACATGGTTTCACATGGAATGTCACTCGTTACTGTAGGCCATGTGCTGAGGCTAGGCTGTTGTTTGACTTGCCACTTGCAAATAGTGAAAGTGCTTTGTTTACTTGACGCTGAATTCATCTAAAAGGCAGTGAGGCTAACTGCGTCTCCTTGGTAGTCTCCATCCTTGATGGCGTCTTTTGCTAGAACTCAGAGCTGAGAGGTCTGAGGGGCCAAGCAATTTTTTAGTGAAGGTAAAGGCTAGATGAAGAAGAAACGGTGAATCTACTCTGATCGAGCTGTCTCTCAACAGGAAAAAACATATATATGGCACAACCACAACTATTGCAGGTCTGTTACATGACACTATGTAACCATCATAGATTTGTATATATGGAGCTATCATCTTGGAGCTTGGCCATTTTTGTCTCTTGGGTGGTAACAGTAGTCGAGGCTGGTGTCCGTGCACATGTTACTGTACAAAAGAAAAATCCATTTAAATCTCATTTTTCCTCTTCCTCACTCTCTGTGCAGGTCTCGTGCATGGCGAGTAGTTTGTGTAGGAGCAGGCCCAGGGTACTAGCTGAAATCACATAAAACAGTTTATTCATACTTGGGAGAGAGCCAGGTGATCAAATTGTCCGATATGCCTGAAGCAAGCAAACCTTTCTGAATATGAAATTACATTCTACCCTGTTTTTTAAAAAAAAAAATTTATGTCAGTGGAGAACTTTAACGTGGGGTTTAGGACGGTAACTAAACGTGATGACTAGTATGCGCTCAATGTCCATATAATCATCTCTGTGTGTGTCTCTGCGTTGTGTGCGGAATCTGGTTTCGGACAGAGTTAAATCCAGGGCCTGGCTTTAAGGCTGCAGGTGTGCTTCAGCTGGGCTGTTTAATCTGTCCACAGACACACACTCACTCCGTCAGAACTACCTTGTTTTGATAACAGCCCATTGATGCTGGCACTGTCGCTGCAAGAGCTGCCGGTGAAGGCTGCGGGTGTGACACACACCAGGGGCACACACCTGGTTCAGGCAGGAGGTATTTTTAGCCAGACAGACGTAACCGCAGCCCCCAGGCCATGCAGCACCCCTGGGAGGACCGTCTGAGTCTCCCAGTCGCCCCCACCCCCAGCTCAGCCCAACCCTCTCTGGGTCACTGGACCCCAGGGCTGGAGTTTGGGGGTGGGGGTTCAGGGTAGGACAGGCCTGAGCGTCCCTGTGGGGGGGGGGGGGGGGGGGGGGTTGATTGGCTACTGTGTTTCCTACTAGTCCACCTCCGAGCTGGTCATCTGCGCTGGTCTTGCCCTGTGCTGAACATGAGCTTTTTTCCTGCCCTGCTGGCCTGGCGCTCTCCCCTCTGCGCTGAGACAATGTGCTGTATGACATTAGAGCTGAGAGGGGGAGAGAGAGAGAGAGAGAGAGAGAGAGACAGCGCGCAGGCAGGCAGGCAACACAATGCAGGGAGGTATGCGAGGGTTGAGCTGCAGCCAGCTCAGCTACAGGAGGAGAGAGGGAGGGAGGGAGAGGGTGATTGAGAGAGCGAGGGGGGTGAGGGAGTGAGTTGGAGGGAGAGGGAGGGAGGGAGGGAGGGAGTGTGTGTGTGTAATTGAGAGAGTGGGTGGGGGGGATGAGTTGGAGAGAGGGAGAGCAGGCGAGAGAGAGAGAAAGAGTGTGATTGAGAGAGCGAGTGAGGAGTGAGTTAGAGCGAGCGAGAGAGAGAGAGAGAGGGAGGGAGTGAGCAGGAGAGTGAGAGGGAGTGGGGGATGGGCAGAGCAGGGCTGGCACTCAGGGAGAAAACAACCACACACACGCAAACACACACACACACACACACACATATAGCACAATGAAGCACAAACCACACATACGTGAGCATACACAAGCATACACACCACCCCAAATACACAGTTGATGGGAATGAGATCTTTTCTGTAGTGGTCAGATGGTGGTCTCTCCCTTTCCATATTCCTGCCCCTCTCTCTCTCTTGTGCTGTCTCACTCTCCCTGCTACTCCTCTCCTCTCTTCCCCTCTGCCCCCACCCCCACTCTGGCTCACTCCCTCTCTCCTCCTGCTCTCCCTCCTCCCTTTTCTCTCCCACTCGCTCTCACATTCACTTGCTCTCTCCCCTCAGTTGGTATGTCTCACTCTGTTTATTTCTCTCCCTTTCTTGCTCATTATCTTTTTTCTCTCTCTCTCTCTCTCTCTCTCTCTCTCTCTCTCTCTCTTCTCTGTTTCTCTCTCTTCCCTGTCTCTCTCACTCCATCTCTCTCCCTCTCCCTTTCTTGCTCAATCTCTTTTCTCTGTCTCTCTCTCTCTCTCTCTCATGCACTCTCTCTCTCTCATGCACTCTCTCCCTCTCCCTTACTTGCTTATGCGCTCGCTCTCTCTCTCTCCCTCACTCATACATACTCTCTCTCCCCCACTTGCTCATGTCCTCTCTCTTTCTCTCTCCCTCACTCATACATACTCTCTCTCCCCCACTTGCTCATGTCCTCTCTCTTTCTCTCTCCCTCACTCATACATACTCTCTCTCCCCCACTTGCTCATGTCCTCTCTCTTTCTCTCTCCCTCACTCATACATACTCTCTCTCTCCCCCACTTGCTCATGTCCTCTCTCTTTCTCTCTCCCTCACTCATACATACTCTCTCTCCCCCACTTGCTCATGTCCTCTCTCTTTCTCTCTCCCTCACTCATACATACTCTCTCTCCCCCACTTGCTCATGTCCTCTCTCTTTCTCTCTCCCTCACTCTCTCTCTCCCCCACTTGCTCATGTCCTCTCTCTTTCTCTCTCCCTCACTCATACATGTACTCTCTGTCTCTCTCCCTCACTCATACACTCTTTCCTTCTTCCTTGCTCATACACACTCTCTCTCTCTGTGTGCTTGCAGGGCTGGCTCATAAAGAATAGCATTTAAGGGCTTCCCATAATGGACAGGTTGCGAGCGAGTGTGTGTGTGTATGTGTGTCAGAATTGGCTGCTGCTCAATGAAGCCGTAGGAAGTAGGCTTCGTCTTTCATATTAAATGTTGTGATTGCATGTGTTTTGTGTGTGAGAAAGAAGGACAGTGTGTTTACGTGTTTGTGTAAGTGTGTGTTTGTGCCACTGAGTGGTTTCTGCACTTCTCTTCATAGTGATGGTCTTGTCCTCAGCCAGGTTGGTTGTGTGGTGCGGATGGTTTTCCATTGGAAGTGCACGGCCCAGCATAAGTTATGATCTTATCCCCCTCAATCCCACTGACTTCCTGTGGCCTGCCGCCTCTCCTCTCTCTCCTTCCTCTCCGCTGCCATTGGAGAGAGAGGTAAGGAGCTGGGGGCCGCATTTGCATGGCGCCACACGTTGCCGCGCGGCACAAAGACTCTGAACTCGCAGACTACGCTGGCAGCGAGGAGTAAATAAAGCTCCGGACCCAAACAGAGAGTTTTGGAAGAGAGGAGAGCGGTCCCCACACCCTCCAGGACCACACACACACACACACAGATACAGGCTCCCTAGAATGTGCAAGCTCACTGCAAATAATACCGCACACAAAGACTGAAAGACTGATCACTCTCCCTCTGCCCTTCTCTCTCCTTCTCCTTTATGCACCTAGAAGGCCCATCTATCTGTCTGTCGTCCTTTAAGGCCCTTTCAGCCATCTGACCAGATGCCTCGCATGGCCCAATTGGTTATGAGTTCTTCTCCATCTTTTTTGTGCTGCTTAATTGGGACCATATAGCTTGGCAAGCGTAATGATGCTAAAAGCAAAACAAACTGTAAGTGACCCTTCTCTTGTTTGGAATAAACTTTCCACAGTTGCTGTCGTTTCTCCCCCACGCTCTCTTGGTTTCTAGAATGAATAATAGGGATATAACGATCACTGTCACAGAAAAATACAAATGAGGTATTTTAATATGCAGTGAAAATGGTGGAAATCTCAGCAGAGACTTGGCGGTAGACTTCTAAGGTTTTGATTACATCTTGGGCACTTGCGTGTATGCATGAGACAACAGTGCTGGAAAACATTTTGCTTGACATCTTTCACAAAGGCACTGATGGCACTGTAGATGATGTCATATTACTTGTTGGTGCATGAATATAGGATGGTCTTTCATACTTTGGCTCTGTCTGTTATATTTTCACTGTTCAGCTGTCGGAATAACGGGAACCAGAATGTGAGCAGTGGCGCTGAAGATGATGATTCATAGGGGTAACTTTTTGAGTAATGTGTATGTTTATGGCATTTGGCAGATGCTTCTCTCCAGTGCGACTTGCAGTATATAACCACTACATTATTAATTAAAAATAATACTGCTAGTTGAAAATAAAGTCGAAAATCCTACATTAAGCACATTATTATTATTATTCTTATTCTTCTTATTATTATTAATAATAATAATAGCCTAAGAATATCAGTTATCATAAATAAAAATGAGTTTTAATTGTAACAAAAAACAAGAGTGACTGGTTCCATATGTTTTGATTGGATGATCTTGACTGACTCAAGTTCTCCAGAAAAATGTAGTTCGTGGGGGTGGCAGTGTAGTTACTAAGGAGTCAAGTTAATTTCTGGGCTGGCTACCACCTCCGTGTTCTTGAGCTTAACCCAAGTTACTTGAGGGAGACTGGCCCTGCTATTAATTGACATATAAGTCACTTTAGAGAAAAGCATCAGCCAAATAAATAAATGAAATGAATAAAAATACATTTTTTGTTGCCTAAAATAAGTGGGAAAATGCCTAAACAATGGTCTGTAAAATTCTCCAGCAACTTTAGTCAAAGAGTTGCACAGTACATCAGCAAATTTAGGCCTGCACAGCCAGTCATGTCACTGAAAATGCGATCTCCGTTCCCTTGAAGTTGATATGTCTTTCAAAATCTCTTGTAGTTCTGCCATTGTTTCAGCACAGTCTTCTGCCAACTGTAATTATATGAAGGAAGAAATCTTTGTAGAAAACCTTATGCAGGGTTTGTTCCCCTCACAGATTCATTCTTTTCCCTCATATGCAACACACACACAGCTTTGGTGCCCAGTCTACAGACACATTTTTACAGACTGCAGGTGTTCCACTCTTCTGTTGGGCCCGCTGCAGGTGTGCTCTTGAGTGTGTGTGTGTGTTTGCATGAGCCTGCGTGTGTGTTTCTTGGAAGTGGCACTTTGAGAAATGCCGCTCCAGTGGTGCGACTGCTGAATAGCCGCCCGGGCTCTTGTGCATCTCATCGCTGGTCCTGATGGATTAAGCGCTCATCTGAGGTGGCGCCCCGGAGATGCACATGTCCCGTCTTCCTGGCCCTGCTCCTCCTGCGGTCACATGATTGGGCCTGTCAACACTCCTCCATCCCTCCAACTGGTTGACGTGTCGGTGTCACAGCGGGGGGGGGGGGGGGGGGGGACTGAGGCCTAGTCCACACGTACCAAACCGATCTTTTTTTCCTCCGTCTTCCCTGGAACCGTATCAAGAATATTTGCGTCCAAATGGATCCATCTCAAAACGACTCAACACGTTACTTCAGACCCCAGGCCTATAGGTGGCACTGTTTCTTTACAGAAATTGACCAAAACTTGCACTTTACAAACAGACAGGCTTTACTTTACGACGAAATGGCTAGTGCAAGGAAACCAGAATTGTTTGTGTGGACTGATGGTGAACTGTCAACTGTAAAACTAATAAACTTTATTTTACGGTTTGTGAAGGGTGCAGTCCCGTCCTTTATTTGGCTAACTTAGGCCTACTAATCACCTTTACTTTCTTTGGTTGTAGGATAGTCCGTGATTCACATTAGTTTTGGCTATCACCGCAATTAGGCTACTAAACGCAAGGCTTACCCAAGTTCTAGGCTATACTGTCGCCACATTTATAATATTGCTATAAAACCTTCGTCAGTAACAATCAATACTTTTGCCTGCATCAAATCGCGCATTTGCATTCAGTGTGCTACCATCGGCTTAACGTGAGTTCTAAGCGTCTTTGTATGCTTATATCTGATTTCACTCGACTGTGAATGCATGTATATATGTTGTAAGACATGTAAAATAAATGAATGGCACTACGCACAAATTAATGTAGCCTAAACTTACACCGCACTTTCCTAATAACTTAAGTTCTCTCGCGTCACTGACAGTAGCTAGAATACATAAAAAAACACCGGGAAAAACAGTGTTCAGTCCACCAAGTCATAAGCTATCGGCGCTGCGCAGCACCAGTTGTGATATTTATCTTAGGGAGTGTAATCGTAGGTAATAGGGGTGTGAATCTCTCATGTAAAAGACGATACGATTCGCATCTAGATACATGGGCACGATTCGATACAAGAAATTATACATGTTTATAAAAACCGATTCAGTACGATTCGATGCGATGCAGTTCAAGAATGGAAAGCATTCTGAAAGATTTTTTATAATTTGCTCAAGGTGCACATTCATTTTATATTATCAATTATCATGGTTGTCAATTAGGCAACAACATGTGTGAATATGATTATCTAAACTGAGGTTTGTTTCATATACTGTATTGAAATGAAAAAAGAATAGTCTACATTTCAGTCAAACACAGCAGCCAAATACAACATAAAAATACATTTTTATAGACTTTACAGATTTTATAGTTATATCTAATTGTTTTAATGGAGCTGTAGCCTTGTGCTTAAGACACTCTTGGCCTTTTCTCATATAGGCCTAGCCTACCCTACAAGAATAAAATAGGCCTACAAATCAATGAACTCTCAGGGCTTATTTTGTTCCAACAGTAGACCTAATGCAGAAACCTAAAATGCCACAAGTCTGAGTGAATATGAACAAAATCATTGGCTAATAATTTATGCATCGTTTTAGCAGCAAGGGCCAAATTATTATTTAACATTAAGGAAATCCCTTCATCAAAGGTAAGGCTACTCTACAGACTATCGTTGCTGTTTAGGAATGCTGTAAGTTCTTAATTTCTCGCTGGATTTTGAAAAACAAAAGCCGACCGAGTGCAAGTTGTCACATGCTTAAGTTGCAATAGATGTATGGGTAATGAGGTCATTTGACTTTGGGCAGTGAATGTAACCAAAAACGCACTGCATTACCCACAATTCCGTGCCACGTATAGTTTTAAAACCAGAAGTGGGGTGAACGCGGTGCTTGGAACGTAAATGAGCGTCTGAGCGAGCAGAAAAGGTTGTGCACCAATTCATAACAAGTAAATCGATATAACGACCGGTTCATTTCAGTTTTTTTCCGATACGGGGCTTCACGTATCGATGTAGCCGTATCTTACACGTTAAAAACGGATACCGATACGTATCGGTTAATCTTTACATCGTTACACCTTCTATCCCCTAGTAGGTAATGTCATGTATGAAAACTAGTACAGGATTCGTTTGGACGCTCGGCCCAGACGAAGCAAAACCTCTGCGTTTAACCTAAAAAGCGTCTCCGTGTGGACAGGCCCTGAGATGAACAGACATGCTTCATCTTCTGCCGTCATGATCACACTTGTTCCTGTACTGTCTTCCTTTCTTCCTTCCCTGCTTTCTTCCTTTATTCTTTCATTCCACCTTCTGTTGCTGCGCTTCTGTTCTCCTCTCTCTCTCTCTCTCTCTCTCTCTCTCTCTCTCATATATATATATATATATATATCCATTTCCATCTCCCACGTCCTCTGTCCATTTCCTGTTGTTGGGGCCTGCTTTACACTGCTGCAGAGGGTGGTAGGCAGATGAGTGGTGCTTTATAATTAATAAAGCTTTAATAAGCTTTATTGGCATGACCATTCAAAAAGAGATAGATATACCGTACAGAAATGTAAAAAACATCAGAACATAAAATAGCATTGAATCATATAACAGTATGTGTGATTTAAACATAAGCAGACATACACACACAAACACAGACACAAACATTTTAATTGTACATTAAATTGTAGGCTAACATTTTAGTAGGAGTCTGGTCTGTGAGGGGATGGAGGATGGTGTATCTTATCTAGAGACAGACAGACAGCCTGCTAGTGAGGTCTTCCAGAGGCCTGCAGGCTACAGGCAGATGAAGGGGTTGGGGGATGACTTCAATAAGCAAATGAAGGAACGGATCCGATCTCCAGGGACATGTGACCTTTGGTCTGGTGGAGAGAGTGCTGGGGGGTTGGTGGAGGAAGTGCAGGGATCCGTGGCCGGGGTGGGTGTGTAACATTGTCTGTCTGTGTGTGTTGCGAGTGTGTGTAACAGCGATGGGGGTAGTGTGTGATCAGAAGCTCTACTCATCCTGGCCCATGCGGGGGGTGGTATTGGGGGTGGGGGTGCAGGGTGTTCGGGCAGCGCTCCTGGGTTTGATGTCTAAATCAGCGCGGCGAGCTTAGCACTCGTGTCTGTTTGCTCTGGAGCCGTGGAGAATTTCATTTGGTTTGGAGCTCAGCAGTTCATATCCTGCCCCTTCCTCCCTCTCGTGGCACTGTCTCTCCATCATCACTTGTCTTCCTCCTCCTCTTCTCTTCTCTCTTCCTTCTTTCCTCTCACCCCTATCCTCCTCCTCTCTTACCCTTCCTCCTCCCTCCACTCATCCCTCCATCTCTTCCTCCTCCCTCTGTCTCATTGTCTCTCCATTCTCGCTGCACTCTCTTTTTCTCTCTCTCTGTTCTCTCTTTCTTTTCTTCTGCCATGAGACGGCTGGGCCAGAGGAGGTCATCTATCCTCTTTCAATCACAACACACGGTGATTACCTCCCAGTGGAGTGGCGAGCTCCGTGCCCAGAACGCCCGCCGCTGGCGCGTCTAATCAGCCCCTCCGATGAGTAATCAGGCTTGACACTGTTCATCTCAGCCCCAGAGGGAGGAGCAGAGCCTGAGTCGCTCCCCCCCTCCCCCCTCCTTCAGGGTTTATTGCCTGCACATCCACACCCTCACACCCACACGTGCGTTCGTTCGTTCACACACCAACAAGGGTTCTCTGACAGGAAGAGTCGGTACGCTGCAGGTTTTGCAGGACTGACTGACTCATAAGACATAAGATTCATAAGACTTTAAGTCCTCTCCCATCATATACCCCAGCTGCGTGACTTTCACATTGTCTCGACTCGAATAAAAAGCAGTGCAGCGGCCGCTTTCAACGTGGTCTGGAGTCTGGACGCGTTGTTAATGCCAAAGGTAGGAAAGTGTGCACAGTCAAAGACCCGGCGTATTAGAAGTGCCCAGTATCTGGCTACTCTGACTGAACTAGAGGCCTGACACAGGTGTGTGAGGGGAGGTTTGAGTGCGATCTCTGGACTGGCTGCTCAGATGTGTGAGGGTGTGTGAGTGCGATCTCTGGACTGGCTGTTTTGTGAGGGTGTGTGTGTGTGTGAATGCGATATCGGGACTGGTGGATCAGGTGTGTTCATGTGTGATCTCTGGACTGACGTATGGGGTGAGTTTGTGTGAATGCGATCTCTGGACCGGCTGATCGTGTGTGTGTGTGAATGCGATCTCTGGACTGGCTGATCGAGTGTTTGTGTCAATGTGATATGTGGACTGGCTGATCTTGTATGTGTGTGTGTGAATGCGATATCTGGACTGGCTGACTGTGTGTGTGTTTGTGTGAATGTGATCTCTAGACTGACTGATTGTGTGTGTTTGAGTGAATGCAATCTCTGGAGTGGCTGATCGGGTGTGTGTGTGAATGCAATCTCTGTACTGGCACCTCTATAGCAGAGCTGAGACAGGAGTGATGATTACAGGAGCGGTCTAATGGATGCAGTCTGGGGTTTCCCTGCTAGGCGTGCGGCTGAGGCAGCTGGGGGAGGACATGAGAAAAAGAACATTCTAGACGCGCAGAGGGCCATTTGCAAACATTCCAGCGCTGTGCGATCAGCGGATAGCTATGGATGGAATACCATTAACACTAGGCTATAACAGGAACAAGACTCAGGAACTGAGGAATGCCTGATCCCCAGCAAATTCTCAGTGCAACTTCGAGGTGGATTCATGATCCCAGTCGCGTCGCTACAGTGAGGCACTTGTGTTTGGCAAGTGTGATTTCATGAGCCAACTCTGACAGGTTGTTGTTGGAGGAATTTCTTTAGCCGCGTTGACAACTACTGACATTGACACCCCATCCCCGTCCCACCTCCTGGTGGTGACACTGTGAACACACTGATGTAATGATGCCTACCAGTCCTCTTGTCTGCCCTGGAGACCAGTGAGTGTCTTGGGAAACAGAGAACAGGGACTGTCCAGGTCTGTAAGATGTTACTCTAGCTGGAAGGCAAGAGTGAACAGTAGACAGTAGGGTTGTGCCGATGGACGATATCATCGTCCATCGTGATGGTTGACAGGCATCACGATGGAAAGCAACCATCGTGATGCCACGCCCACACATGCCAATCCTAATTCCTGCTGTAACAGGCTAAAACATAAAAAAAACCTTTCCCTGAAAATGAAATTGAGCCTACTTTAAAGGCTGTCAGCCAAACAGTTATCACGTATTAGTCTACCGTCTTGTAAAATAAAAGACTTATTAGTCTACCCTCTTATTCAAATAATTCCTGACTGTGACGTGAATGTGTAGCCTAATTGTCCTTTAGTAGCCTACATGTCTCGCAGGCCTATAGCCTACATTGGACGTAATATGTAGCCTAATGTTTTAGCAGAAAATATAGATTTATTGTTGTTAGGCTACGACTAGGACATTCTAGCGCTCAAATATTTTTGCAAGGCTACAGCGAGCGCCAAATGCGTCCTTCTTCTCTGTGTTAAAATAAACCATTTCTTTCGTTAATTATAGGATCAGAAGGTAGCCTATCCGTCTTTCACTGTAAGGCTTGTATTTCATGCATTTAGCAAAAGTCCCAGACAGCAGCGGAGTGGTAATCGGGATTCGTTATTTGTAAAAGTGTTTTTACTTCGCCCTCCTATAGCCTGGACTGTGCGGTTGCAGCCCTTTACTTTCACTTCCCGCCGCCCTCATAGTCAGCATAGACGGTAGCCGGATAATGTGGGATGCTACATAGTACTAATATTTTAAATGAGTGACCACGATAGTAGTCTTAATTAGCTTTTTTGCTGGGTCCAGCGAAGGCTGGCAATGTGTAATATTCCGCTGGTTGGTGCACACGCAAGTGTTCAGATTGATTGTCTATCCGTCTTTCACAACAATTTTCTTGGATTAGATCTTCCACACAACTTCGGTAGCCTGGTCAGTATGTCAGGCCGTATAGCCTAATATATTTTTTATTTTTTTATGTAGAACATTATAAATGTATTTCTGCACAGACATACCTTACTACACCCCCCCCCCCCCCCCCCCAGAAGATATCATCGTCCATCACAATGTTTTACTGTACACATCGTCAAATGCCAATTTAGGGGACATCGCCCAACCCTAGTAGACAGTGCCACCCCACCGTCACACACACAGACACACACTCACACAGACACACACACACACACCATCACTTCCTCCCCGGCACACACACACCATCACTTCCTCCCCGTCTCACCCACACACACACACACACCATCAGCACCTCCCCGGCACACACACACACACACCATCACTTCCTCCCTGTCTCACACACACACACACACACACCATCACTTCCTCCCTGTCTCACACACACACACACACACACACGCACCCACACACCATCAGCACCTCCCCTGCCCTGTTTGTGTGGGAGAGCCTAATGGAATGATGACACGTGGTGTTGTGGCTGAGTGTGGCCTGGCTGAGTGTGTAGTGGCATGGAGTGGAACGTCCGCCGTGTTTGCCCAATGAAGTCCAGTCCCCTCTGGGTGTTTGTGTGAGTGTGTGTTCCAGTGTGTGTTGGTGTGTGTCAGAGTGTGTTCCGCTGTGTGTGTGCGTGTGTGTTATTGTGTGTTTCGGTGTGTGTGTGTGTGTGTGTAAATGTGGTGGCTTTCTCCACTGGTCCCTCCTGTGTTTGTTTTCACGCTCCCTCTTTCGAGCCCAAGGAATGTTACACATCCGCCCTGTGTGTGTGTGTGTGTGTGTTATGCTGTCCTGCAGTAGACTGTTGCGATTCTGTCTCCACATGCATATTTCATGAGCCAGGCCATTACACTGCCAGTAGGCATTGGAACATCCTGCCCTCCGGGATGTGTGTGTGGATGTGTGTGTGTGTGTGTGTGTGTGCGCGTACTGTACGTGTAGTTTATATAAGAATGTTAGTGTGTGTGGCTATCAGTGATTCAGTCATCTCTTTTATGTGTGTTTGTGTGCATGTTCATGAGGGTTACATCAACATGTTTGTCTGCATAAGTTTGTGTCTAGTCTGTATTTGTGGGGGGCTACATCTGTGTGTGTGTGTCTGTGTCTGTGTCTCTGTCTCTGTCTCTGTCTCTGTCTCTGTCTGTGTGTGTGTGTGTGGTGGCTTTAAAAATAGAGACCATGTTAGAATAGAGAGCATGTAGAAGCCGTGTGTGTGAGTGAGAAAGAGGGGTTACTAGCGTGTCTTGGGTGGGCTGTGTGCGTGTGTCCACCTCTGTCACAGAGCGTATCCCATTCATTGGGTAACGTGTGTGTGTGTGTGTGTGTGTGTGTGTGGGGAGGCTTACGAGAGCTGAGGGGGTGGGGAGAGAGGGAGAGAAGCCTGCAGAGGTGCTGTGTGGTCTCTGTCCCGTCTCACCCAGAGGCAGGTTGATTCTCTCTCGCTCGCTCTCCAAATATATTATGTGGTGGTTGTTGTACTTAGATGGCTTGTGTTGTAGAGGACGTAGAGGCTGTTGAGTAGATCTCGTTAGTGATGAAGGTGTCAGAGTTGGTGGGCCAGACCCCATCACACTGGAGCTTGTCTTGACATAGCAAATCAAATCAATCAGAAAAATTAGATTAGAAAAGTAGATATTTCTCCCAAATCATTCAGCCTTAGGCTACACTGTGTATTCAGTTATGATGTATGAATTAATGAATGCCATCGTTCTCTCCCATCTCTCTTTTTTTTGGTTTCATCTTTTCTTTTATTTTCTTCCTTTCTTTTCCCTTCTCCCACTCCACCTCTCTCTCTCTCTCTCTCTCTCTCTCTCTCTCTCTCTCTCTCTCTCAGCAAATGGTGATGAGCCTGCGCGTATCCGAGCTTCAGGTGCTGCTGGGCTACGCGGGGCGGAACAAGCACGGCCGCAAGCACGAGCTGCTGACCAAGGCGCTGCACCTACTGAAGGCCGGCTGCAGCCCGGCCGTGCAGCTCAAGATCAAGGAGCTGTACCGCCGGCGCTTCCCCACCAAGCTAGTGTCGCCGGTCGAGCTGGCGCTGCCTGGCGTCCACGCGACGGCTGCCCCCGGCTCGCTACCCGCCGGCCTGGCACAGCTGGCCTTTGACGGGCACCACGGGGCGGCGCCCTCGCCGCTGCTGCCCATCTCCAGCGGCCGCCAAACACGAGCTGGGCACGCTGCCGCACTTGCCCGCTGCCCTGCACCCGGTGCACCCCGACGTCAAACTGCAGCGGCTGCCCTTCTATGACGTGCTGGACGAGCTCATCAAACCCACCAGCTTGGGTGAGTGTGAGTGTGAGAGTGAAGTACTTGTCAAGCTCATCAATTCCGTGTGTGTGTGTTGGGACGGGCAATATGGACAAAAAATAATATCTCGATTTTGACGATAACGATAATTAGTCGATATCCTTTAAAATTGTATTTTTAAAAGTCTGACTTACTTTACAGTTCATTATTTATGAATAGCATCATTACAATGATAACCAATATAATAATAATAATATATAACCAGACAGAATGCATCTCAGTTATTTCCTTCAATGTTTTGTTCAAGAGCAATCATGTAGGCTAGCATTTCAATTTACAGAATAGAAACTAATTTGTTAGTTTATGGCTAATATATATGAGAAATCCCATAGAGATGCTAATGGTTAGCATAATCGATAAAAGTAGATATTCAGAGCGAACTTCAGTCCATTTACAAAGGTTTACATAAGAAGAATTCTTTGTTTACAACTGACTATTAAAAAAACTCAGTCTAATGTTTTCTCTCTATAAAATACTGTGTAGGAAAACATGTGACTTTGACTCATAGACTGTATAGTTTAACTCATCAATGCCACTTCAAAGAAGTACAAAATAAACATTAGGCGTGCTTGTGACAATGTGGGCCCACTAGCGATCATGTGACTTACTCTGCTGCAGCCAGGGGCTTCTCTCACTTCTGTTGCATACACCTCCTGATTTAGTGAATGTATGGGGTTTCAATGCGTGATTTCAAGTGTTTTTATCCCAAAGTAATTTAAATACTCAATAATGTAATTTGCGCATCGTTAGAACAACAATCACAATATTATCGTGGCCGATATATATCTCACACCCCTAATTTGCGTGCATGTGCGCGTGTGAGTGAAATGCTGGACAAGCTCATCAAACCCACCAGTCTGTATGTGTTTGGGTGTGTGTGAGAGAGAGTGAGTGTGTGGGTGGGCCCGTGGACAGACTTGTGAGTTTCTGTTTGTTGATCTGCTTGTTTGTGTTGATTTTGTGTGTGAGTGTGGATGCATGCTTGTTTGTATGTGTTTTAGACCGAGCCAGAGCCAGAGAGAGCGGCTGGATTGGCTTGTGTGTGTTTGGGGTTTGCTGATACGCTCATCTGTGTTTGTCCGGCTGGGCACTCTTTGCGACTCTTCTTGTGTGCCAGTGTCTGACTGACTGACTGACTGCACACACACTATGCATTCCTGCTTTGTGTTGTTGCTTGTGTGCTGTGGCTGGCACTGCTTGTCTATCTCCCTGGAAACGAGAGAGTGCCCCTACTCCGGCGCTGCAAGGAGTCACTCACCATTATCTGCCAACAATAGTACCAGCGCATCTAGCGCAGTAGGTTACAGGAAATAATCGAGGGGGGAAAATAGGTCTCTGAAAATATTTTAGATTTACCCAAGGCACAGGAGTCCATTCCATTTTGTGCTGTATTAATATCTAGACTGTAGGCAGAAATACATCAAAATATATTTATTTTAGTCAATTTTAAGTGCATCAAAAAAAACTACATAAGTAGCCACACCATGTATCAAAACAAAATACTGTATTTTTGTATTTAGAACATGAGATTGTATTTAGAGCATGAAATCCCTTTGCAAACCTTCCACATCTGTCTATTTAATCTATTCCTTGATCATTCCTTTTTTTTTGCTTAAGAGACATGCCATAAATCTGCAAACAGTCAGCAGATCAACTATGCTGACCTGTAACATCTTATAGCTTACTGTATCAGAATATACTGAAGAACTCACAACTGAACTTGCCAAGTGGCACAAACTTACCACCGAATCTATTGAGAGCCAAAGAATGTGGGCTCAAAGCAACCCAATGCAGGTCTATTACCTTAAAATAATGTCAGCGTAACTCATGGTACGTTGACACATCATATGGAGAATGAAGTCTCTGATATTGCCAATGCCATGCCCAGAATGTTTGATATTGCACTGTGTAACGCTGTTGATCAGGTAGGATCATGACCCTTTTAGTTGTTTTTTAACTAACTCAGACTCGTGTAAGCGCTAAATAGGGTTGTATTGACGCCAAGGGCCATGAGGCAACTTTTTGAGGAATGTTGCAGAGGACCACATAACGGGTTCAATGTGTTCCGATGATGAACGTTCTCAAGAAACTGATGGTTAAAGTTCTCAAGAAATTACAAAAATACACACCTATAAAGTATTTTGATACAAAATACAAAGCCATTTTCTTCAACCCAATTAAAATCCAAATTACAATATTTTGTATTTGAAATACATATTTTAAATACATGTATCATAAATACTGCCCATCCCTGTCTAGACTCCATCATGTGCTGCGGACAGAGCCAATTTTGAAAGGCACAATTCGGTATCAGTAGTTTCCAAGTGAACTGCTCCTCTAATGAAAAAGAGGAATTTGTTTACACTAGTAAACAAGACTTTCAGTTCATGCTTGTATGTTTTATTGTAGAAGTGGTATTTAGCTTTTAACTTGGCATTTGCTATTTTGGCTTTTAAAAATTATGGGGAATAAAGGACTAGGAAAATGTGGAGTGCAGATGACTTACTTTCTTAGTGCTGTAAGCAATCCTTTCAAATTCCAGGAGTCTTTTTGTTCTGCCACAAAATTGAGCTGTTAAATGGAGTCTTCCGGATGACTAACCTGGGTGGCAGTCAAGTCAGTTGTGCTTAGCCACACGACTCTAGACCATCACTAGGCCATTTACTTCCTGAAATTTACAGGCATTAAAAATGCATAGGTACACTTTAAATACGCTCAAAGGAAGCGTTAATGGAGTCTGCTCGTTTTTGTGCATTATTATGTGCATAATTCTGTTATGGTCCTTTGTCTCGTGTCCCTTTGACTGTAGACTACAATATTTCTATTAAGTTTATGGAAGTATTACAGCCTAAGTTACCAGTAGGAACCTTGAGAGAAGAATACCTTTCTGTAACTTGACTGAAATCATGCTGACATAATAGATATTTGTGTGTTCCTCATTTATCATATTTATTGTAGTCTGGTAACTGGAAAGAAGTCTGTGTGTTGACTTTCAGTTCAAATGTTTGTTTTTGAAGCCCATGGACCTCAGTGTAGGAGATTTTTTAGGAATTTTCCCCTAGAAAAGCCAGTGCAGACTGTTACAACAGTATTATGATGAGCCAATGGCAGTGAAACGGGATAGCTTGTGCTGTCTGTTGCCATGACAGCAACATGCTGCCCCCCCCCCTCTCCGTCTTTAAAGGAGACATGCTACTGATTTAGCCTTTCCTGTTTACCCATTTCCTGGATCTGAGTCGTAGCCCTGTATTGTGTCAGATTTCATGCGCTCAGATTGTCCTTTATTTCATGTCTCCTCTCAAGAAAAAAACTCTTCCACAGCATCATCTGGGCGTATATGTGGATATGTAGATATTTTCATAAATTAGCATCTTAATGACCAGAGATGGCGTTTTGTGATTAATTTGTCGCCAGCAGCCGCTCATAGAAACACGCTGCCTATCGTCGCCATCACATTTCTCACCTCCCCACAGCATTTGCATACAAAATGTTGAAGGTACACACACGCACACCTGCCTTTCCAAAACGCACACAGAATTGGAAGTGAGTGCAAATACCCTACCACACGCTCATACACTGAAATAAACATACACACACGAACAACTGCACAGCAAAACACACAAATAAGGATGTGTGTGTGCAAGCACATTTGCACCACCTTACTCACCTACTTACCTATTCTCTCTTGGAACATTCACACACACACACACACACACACACACAGTGAGAGAGAATATAACAGCCACAGGCTCAGACAGGCGGCTGCATAGATTGTACCTTACTCAGCCATCATGACTAATGCATTGTGTTGCTTACGGAGATGGAGAGGGTGGACCGCACTGGCCTCTTCTGCTCTAAAGTTCCTGCTGTTCCCCCCCCCCCCAGACCGAAATAGAGATAAGACTCGCACATTTCAGGAGCAAATAAATGTAATTTGTGGGCCAAGCGCGCGAGCAAAGCCACGTGTTAATGAATGACGTTGAGCCCAAGCTTTGAGGCGATGGCCCTCTTTATCCTAATAATAAAGGGCTGACGCTAATGAAGGAGTGTGATTAATTATAACAGGCCTAGAAGACAGCACACACACATACACATGTGTACACACACACACACACACACACACACATGTACACACACACACAGACGCACACAGACGCGTGTGCACGCCTTCCTCTCTTAATCTCTCTCTCTACCCCTCCCTTCCTCTCACTCTCTCTCTCACACACACACGCACACACACACACTCAGATGCTCACTGTCTGTGTGTCCCTCCTCTCTGTTGCTGTCTCACTCTCTGTCTAACACTCTCTCTCGCCCTGTCGTTCACTTCTCCCCTCCCCCACATTTCTTCCTCTTCCTGTCTCTCGTGTTGGAGTTGTTATTCTCTTCCAGACTGTCTCGCTCTCTCTTTCTATCTCCTTCAGCCCCCCCTCCCTCCTACTCCCTCCTCCTCCCTCCTCTCTGCTGTCTCTCTATCAGTCAGCCCCTTTCTTTTTGTGCCAGCTCTCTCTCCCTCTCTCTCTCTCTCTCTCTCTCTCCTCTCTCTCTCTCTCTCTCTCTGCTTGTTTAGCTGTCCTCTCCATCAGTCAAAATCCCCTTCCCCTTCTGTACCCCACGTCTCTCCCTCTCTCTCTCTCCCTCTCTCTCTCTCTCTCTCTCTCTCTCTCTCTCTCCTCTCTCTCCTCTCTCTCCTCTCTCTCTCTTCTCTCTCTCTCTCTCATTCTCTCTCTCTCTCTCCCTCTCTCTCTCTCTCTCTCTCTCTCTCTCTCATTCTCTCTATCTCTCTCTCTCTCTCTCTGTGTTAGCTGTCATCTCCATCAGTCAAAATCCCCTTCCCCCTTCTGTACCCCCCGTCTCTCCCTCTCTCTCCCTCTCTCTCTCTCTCTCTTCTCTCTCTCTCTCTCTCTCTCATTCTCTCTATCTCTCTCTCTCTCTCTCTCATTCTCACTCTCTCTCTCTCTCTCTCTCTCTCTCTCAGCTGGCTGTATCTCCATCAGTCAGCCTGTGCTATTCCGTCCCCCCTCCCTCCTGCAGAGGCTGTTGCAGCAGGAGAGGAGAGGCTGTCTGGCAGGCCTCTGTTTACTGTTCCTGTCTGCACAGAAGATCGGGCTTTCTCTCTCACTCCCCTCCCTCTCTCACACTCATCATTTTCTTTCTTGCTCTTTCTCACTGCCTCTCTCTCTCTCTCTCTCTCTCTCTCTCTCTTCTCTCTCTCTTTCTTTCTTTCTTTCATTCTTTCTTTCTTTTTTCTTTCTTTCTTTCTTTCTTTCTTTCTTTCTTTCTTTCTTTCTTTCTCTGCTTGTGTGTCTCATCTGTTCCTTGCATACCTCTTTCCCTCTCCCTCTCTCTCTACCCCCCCCTCCCCCCCCCCATTTCTGTACGTTCAAGGTGGCTTTCTTAGCCTGTCTGTTCATATGCAGTGAAATGACAGTTTAACATAACAACCTCAGAATGATTGTAGAGGGGGGAACAGGAGGAACAAATCGAATGTGTATATAGTCATTACATGGAGACTCTACATTCACATTCATATACACACACACACACACAGAGAAGTGCTGGATATTCAAACAGAAAGGGAACAGAACAATAATACACAGATTATGCCTCCTTGCACCTGGTCATCCGGTCATCCAGGCAGTAGTGGGCAGACAGGGGCGCAGCGTGGCCCCGTCTCCCACCTGGCGAGCCAGCCTGGCCGTGCCATTAAGGAGATGGAAAGGGGATTAAATGTAAGAGCAGCTTTTTGTTATAAAGCTGTTTTGGATGCGCCTTTTTTCCCCCAGTGTAGAACATGGATTAGGCCTGCTGTGTCCTCTTCACTGGTTGCAGTTAGGACAAATGCATTGGTCTTAAGACACGAGAGTTCTCATGTCCTTACTTTAGTGTAGCCAGAGAGTTACCTAGTAAGTTTCTCTCCTTCTCTTTCTCTCGCTCTCCTCTTTCTTCTCTCTCTCTTTCCAACACTATCTTCCTCTCTCTCGCATTCAGCCTGACTCTTATTAGTTTTGCGATTCAGTTCATTTCAGTTCAGTTCAATTCACTTTAATTCGGTGTGCTTTGTTGGCGGGCATGTTCAAAGGGAAACAGTGTTGCCAAAACATTATGATAGAAAGATAGAAATGATCAAAACATTGTAAATGAAATACAGAAAACGTGTGTGTGGTAAACACCAGAGGTGGGACCAAGTCACTGTTTGGCAAGTCACAAGTAAGTCCCAAGTCTTAGCACTCAAGTCCAAGTCAAGTCCCAAGTAAATACAGAGAAGGGCAAGTCGAGTCCAAGTCCAAGTCTCATCAAAGCCAAGTCGAGTCCAAGTCCAAGTCCCAATCTTTTTCAAGTCCTGAACAAGTCATCAGGTACTCTTCACTTAATAATGGCATTATTAGACTATCGATCATAATTTTAACACTTCCATCTAATCCACAGAATCTTTTTTTATAAATACAGATTAAAATATGTTCAATGTTTCTGTCTTGAAATCTTTTACGATGTATGCATGCGCATACAATATACACATGTGCATACCTGAGTAATCTGTACAAAACGGATAGCTACATGACAAATAAAAATATTGTTTTTCCAAATTTCGGAGCCCACTGTAAGGATGAGTAATAATTTGACTGATGGCATTTCACTGCGCTAGGCCACAGATTTGCCTGCAAACAATTTATTAGGCTGTCTGCCAGTGGCGACTCATAAGGGAGCCAGTAGCCACCTAGCTAGCTGAGTGGAATGCGTTTCAATCGGCATATCAATGTGCTTCATGTAAACACATTATTGAATAGGCCTACTTCAAGACTCACCATTTCCATTAAACAAAGGCAAAGACAACTCTTCATATTCTTGTCCACTTTCCAAATCACAGTGAGTGCAGCCTATGTCATAGTGACCTGGATCTCATAGTTTATAACAGTAGTGAGAACCGGATAAATCCGCAATTTCCCCTAATCTCGTATTTGTTGCCTTCATGATTTCCTTTTATACGTTTCTTATATTTAAAAGAAAATATCAATCATCATCAACAATGACAAGCCAGCTGGAACCTGCCACTCGTTTTCTCTCCCTCTCGTGCGTGCTTAGATGGGGTTCTCAATTAAATGGAGTAGGCTAGCATAAGTTCAAGTTGGATCTTAATGGAGAGGACTCGAAAAGTATCATCTTTATGTAACATGCTGTTGGTGCATTTTGACATTGTAAACGTTCTCTAACAAGAGTGCAAATCAGTTTGCAGTAAAGCTACTAGTTATTAGCTAAATGTTGGTCGTTTCTCTGTCTCTTGGTGCCCTACACACAGTGCGTAACGCATGTGGGGGTAGCGGCAGCACTGAACTGTGCTCTGGACTGGCCGCTTGTCTCCGCTATTTTTTTTTTTTTTTTTAGTCGCGGAGGGAAAGCATCTCTGGGGTGACTGGTCCACGATCAGGAAATTTAGTTTTTGACTCGACATGTCAAGTCGTCACAAGTCAAAGAGGCAAAGTCCGAGTCAAGTCTCGAGTGAATAGTATTCAAGTCCAAGTCGAGTCGCAAGTCATGCCGAATTTTATCAAGTCAAGTCTGAAGTCATTAAAATCATGACTCGAGTCTGACTCTCTCTCAGTCCAGTCTCTCTCTCTTCTCTTCTCTTCTCTTCTCTTCTCTTCTCTTCTCTTCTCTCTCTCTCTCTTCTCTCCCCCCCCCCCCCCCTCTCTATATATGTGGAGAGGCTGCTTTTCTCTCTCTCTCTCTCTCTCTCTCGCTCACTCTCTCCTTCCCCCGCTCTTTCTCTGTAAGTGTGGAGAGGCTGGGGCTTTGGTCTCAGCATCTACCCGTGCTTCCTGGTGTTTGCTGTTCTCTCAAGCACATTACAGGCGAGTGCTGCTGGCCCCCCCAACCATCTTATCCTCGCCGCGTGCTCCAGACCTGCGGCTTTATGTTCATTATGGATATCGGCACAGGGGCCCCATGCATTATTAATGATTTTAATCACCACGTTTCACGCCGCAATCCAGGCCAATTAGAAATTCTGATGAACAGTGCATACATAATGACAGCCACCAATAGGGAGAATTCAAGCGAGGGAAGTGGAGAGAGAGAGAGAGAGAGAGTATAGGGGGGAAAAAGAGAGGAAGTGTCAAACTTCTTTCTCTTTTCCGAGGGTTTCCACAGGAGTGACAGACAGAGTTTCATTTTTCTTTCCTCTGGGCTGTGAGCGAGGTAAAGAATAGGGTGAGTCGTCGGCGCCGGTACCCTGAGGGGAACGGGGGGGGGGGGGGGGGGGGTGAAGAGCGAGCCGAGTCGTCCCAACGTAAAGACTGGCGGCGCATCTGCCGTGAGAATCGTAGAGGCTGCCGTTTGAAACTGAGCTTAAGAGCTTTTCTAGAAGCTTCCACAGGCACCTTAGATGTGCCTTCGCAGCCCAGAAGGAATTTTTATGGGTGCGTGTGTGTAAGCAGGAGTTACACAACATCCTGAGCTCCACTGCGTTTTCATTACCAGGACTCGTTTCATGGCACCACCACGACCCCTTCATGGCACCACCACGACCCCTGTTTCTGTTGGCACACCAGAAAATACACACACACACACACACACACACATACACCCAAACTGAACATGCATGCACTCTCAAGTTAGATTCTTATGGCTAACTCAGCAGCAAGTAGCCAGCACACACCAAAACCAACATGCCCACTAACCCACACACAAGACAAGAATACACTCAGCAGCTTAGCACACATCGCACACACAGATCTCCTCCGCCAACACTGAGACACACACACAGCATAACCCAGGCGTCATTGTCCTTTTTTTAGTTTATGCCCACTGCCCACGACAGGACACCCCCGCAGCACAGCAAACACACCAGCCCATCTAAAAAAAAAATCACCACACATCTACTTCTGCTGTGAGCACTCAGCCTTCCCCCGCAAACAAAAACACAATCTGCCGTCCACCCGCCTGTGGACACGGCCAGCGACGGCCGGATCCCTGCCAATACGGGGAAGAGGATAGCCGTGACTTAATACCAGCAAGCATGCAGCACCTCAGGAATTTCCCAATTAGCTGAGCTACAGGGTAGGAGGGTGACGCCGGAGCGTGTTTGCGAGATTGGTTGAGTAGATTGAAGCAACAGCTTTGAAACGTGCCCCCGCAAGCTGCAGCGCGTGTTTAGAAGTCATTTCAGAGAATCGAACATGTCTTTGATATTGCACCGTCTTTTTGTTTTCAAGGTGAAGTCAAACTTAATAATAATAATAATAATAATAATAATAATAATAATAATAAAAGATTTGAGGAAGTAGCAATAGATGTGATCACAGTTCTCCCTTTAAAAAAAAAAAAAGAAAGGAGAAAGCCCCCAGGTTCTCTCATCTCACCTTATCTCAGTCAAAGATTCAGATTAGATTCAGTCAAACTTTAAAGGAAGAGATGATCCCTTTGTCCTGATGCTCAGCTGCAGTGAGACGGGTCCTGGAGGACCCGAGTGAGTGAGATAGTATTGCACTCACTATTTAGCTTTGTCATGTTGCTCAAGTAACAGGTTTGTTTTAATGTTAAAGAGGGATACTTGTTCTGTGTGTGTGTGTGTGTGTGTGTGTGTGTGTCTGACCGTAGACAGAGACTGTGATCACCCTAGACAGGCAATAGCAGAGGGTTCAACTCTCATCGTCTGCACATCCCCTCATAAGAACAAATCAAATGCTGAAGACCGCAGGGCTATTTTTAGCATCAGTCACCGGGGGTGGGGGATTGATTTTTTTTTTTCTTTTTTTTTTCTTTTTTAACCTTTCTCTCTTTTTCTATCCCTTACACACACTCTCCCTTGTTTATCTCACTCTCTTTCTTTCTCTCTCTCTCTCTCTCTCTCTCTCTCTCTCTCTCTCTCTCTCTCTCTCTCTCTCTCTCTCTTTGTTTCCTTGGCTGTTGTAGAAAAGAAAGAATGCAGCAGCTCTTGAGCTCTCGCTAATTGTGTGGTGTAAAATCTGTCCTCCAGGCTTTAATTGCCAGCGTTGTTTGGCGTATGAGGACTTTGTGAATCCGGTTGAGGGCGAGGCAGGTAAGCCGATGATCGCTCTCCGCTGCTCTGCGAAGACGGTAATGCAGCTCAGCACCGCGCTCAGTCCCTGCTGAGGTGGGGCTCAGACCAGGCAGGTAATGGCCTCAGAAACCCAGCGCTGTCGGGCAGCTACAGTGATGAGATCCTGAGGGAGAGAGATGAACACTGCTGAGGGCACTCAGGATCTTGGCACCTCTTGTTGGGTGGTAAGCTGTGCTGGCCCAGTGTGGGGAGCAAAGGTGCTCCTCAACACTAGAGTGCAGGAACAAGGCAGAGAGGGCTACACACACACACAAACACACACACCACCCAAGAAAACACACACACACACAAGGAGATAAAATGATGTGTTCCATTTGTACTCGTAAGTCGTTATGAATAGGAAGTTGCAATTGGAACACCCCCTGAAGTCATATTTCCTACTTGTCAGCTCGTGGGAACCCCAAGTTCCCCCGAGTTCTAATTTCCAAGATGGCTGCACCCATTACCAGTAAATGAGAGCCACAGATATGCACTGTTCATTAGCAGTTCTGTCCTGTTTGTGCCTTTTTAAGTCGTAGAAACAAAAATGTTTTAAGTGTTTAAATCTTTATCTGACATACATTTAACTGTGCAATACTGTGTAAAGCATCATTACTAACTCATATTGGTATATCTGGTATCAATCGCCAACAACAGCCAATTGTTCCTCGACTTTTACAACTAGAATGCATCCAACTCTGTTTTTACTCGGATGTGACACAATTCCCAGTTACCACTTACGAGGCAAATGGAACACAGCAAAACCTGCTCTCCCCCTAGCAAGGGTTGAGAGCAACTTTGAGTTAAAAACAGTAGCTATTTCTAGATAGGTTTTTTCATGCAGTAGTACAAACTTTCATCTACATCTGCAAAGGGAGGTGAATTGCGTTGTAAGTGCTGGCTGTGTGTGTCTGTACGAAGAGCTTT
This sequence comes from Alosa sapidissima, assembly GCF_018492685.1. NCBI lineage: Eukaryota > Metazoa > Chordata > Actinopteri > Clupeiformes > Clupeidae > Alosa > Alosa sapidissima. The sequence continues at coordinate 15,896,947 of NC_055970.1, read as the reverse complement.
TTTAAAGAGGTTTATGGACGTGCTTCAGAGGTGGGCTTTTGGCTTGGGTTTTAGTGGATGCGTGGGTACGCTTATCTTTAAAGAAAGGGGAGCTTTAGAGAGAGCGGCTGCCATTTTTAAGCACTCCTTTGTGCTAAGGGAGCGGAATACAGGCAGCCAGTTAAGGCTTTTTTGTCTCACCTGTTGGCCCGCTGCAGAGTGCAAGTCTTGTCCTTAAAGAACCCTCCCTGTCATTGGCACTGGTATTTCCAGCCTTCAACAGCTTATGTTTTGGGGGTCATGGGGTTTGATCACATTTCATGGCAGGCTAGGAATGTTTTGGGGGTCGTGGGGTTTGATCACATTTCATGGCAGGCTAAGAAGGTCATGGAAGTCAGAGGCGGTGTGCAGGATTCTCTGTTGATTTCCATGATTGACGACTTATGGTCGTCTTCTGACGCACCTTTGCAGAAGAGGTGTGCGAAAGTCTTGTTTTTCGAATTTAGGCGGAAAAGATCAGAATGATCATGTCAAAGCATATTACATAAACATGATTGGTCAACAATCCTGATGACGCACATTAACCAAGCGAGCGTGAGACTGAGCCTGCTAATTGGATAGGTTTCCGCAAATGCAAGTCTTCTCCGCCCTCCAGACTGACTGGAAACTATTCTTCATGGACCTCTGTTTTGTATTCCCCCTCATCTGTTGGGAAATGCCATTCATATTCTGAAAACATGCAGTTGATGATGAACATTGTGTTCACTTTGTCACTTCCATTGCCTGAGGGAGTAAAATACATTAGTGACTTCATTCCAGAGAGTGTTTTTTATTTTATTTCAGAATGTCACCAAAAAAAAAAAGAAATGGCCCCATTTATTTTTTTATTATTATTGTTATTATTTATGCACATTGGAACACCATCACATTTCTGTTGTGTTTGTAATAAACTTGTGCTGGTTTGAGTCATCTTACGTATGGATTCCAAATGTGTGTTGTGTTCCGTGGCACGGCATGTGGCTGGCTAACTCTTGAGAGGTGGATTGAACTCGTATTGGATGTGATGCCTGACCCTGGAGCGGAGAAGAATACACGGTGGAGGTCTTTCTCTCCTGTCTGTGAGAGTAGGGCCTGAGTAGCACTGTCAGTCACACACACACATACACACACACACACACACACACGAACGAACGAACGAACGAAAGACAGGCCTCCCCTCCCCCACACACTGCTCATAATGAGATAACATACACAGAGCCCCTGCCTGAGCCTCTGGATAAACATACACACGCACACATACACACACAAATATACCGCCTCTGGATGAACACATAAACACAAGCCCCAGTTCTCGCTCACACACAAACACACACTTGCACGCACACACAGAATCTTGCACACCAAACACACTTGCACGCACACACAAAACCTTGGTTAATGCATTTTCTCTCTCTCTCCCTTGCTTGCCCAGTCTCTCTCACACGCTTTCTTGCTGGCTCTGATTCTGTCTCTCTCTCTCTCCCTCTCCCTCTGCCTCCCTCTCTCTCTCCCTCTCTCTCTCCCTCTCTCTCTCTCTCTCCCTCTCTCTTGCTCGCTTTTGTTCTTTTTTTAAACTTTTTTTCTCTCTCTCCCATCTCGCTCTCTCCCTCCCATCTCGCTCTCTCCCTCTCCCTCTCTCTCTCCCTCTCTCTCTCTCTCCCTCTCACTCTTATTCTTTTTTACTCTTTTTTTTTTTCTCCCTCATTCTTTTTTTACTCTCTCTCTTCTCTTTCCCCCTCCCTCCCTCTCTTTCATTCTTTTTTTCTCTCTCTCTCTCTGCCCCCTTTTATGTCCGTCCCTGTCTTGCTCTCTCTCTCTCTCTCTCTCTCTCTCTCTCTCTCTCACTCTCTCTCTCTCTCTTTCAGTCTCTCTCTCAGTCTCTGCAGCGCATAGGCCTATACCCTGTTTTTTTTTCACGCTGGGATGTTTCGAATTACTTGCTCAAAAATACCTAAATAATAACGTGTCTTTCAATAAAAAGGCTACTAAAAAAACTCTAAATGACTGGTTGCTTGGCTACGCATGCATGCGGGTGGATTGGATAGCATTCTGTGGATGCTGAACTCAGAGACTTGAGGTCTTAGATCTCTCTTAGCATGCAAGAAAAGAGAAACACATTAATCATGGGGCGAAGAGCCATGCTAAAATATTCATATGTTTCATAACAGAAGACCGCTTAATAGCTATATTAGAGTGTGGCTCAGAGATGTGCTGTTGTTTCCTCTGTGTGGTCTCACGCTTTGTTTTTAAACAAGGTCTCTCTTTCTCCATCTCTCTCACTCTTTCTCTCTTTCTCTCTCTCTCTCTCTCTCTCTCTCTCTCTCCCTCTCTCTCTGTTGTTGTGTGCAGCCTCAGATAACAGTCAGCGCTTTCAGGAGACGTGTTTCGCTTTCGCATTGACACCTCAGCAAGTCCAACAGATCAGCAGCTCAATGTAAGTCCCTGACCAAGCTGTACACGCAGCCAGTACATACTATTCTATTTCCACAAACTGTTCCTGTCACCTCAAATAAATACTCAGATGTAAACTAGAAAGCATATTTCATGTCAAATTTCCAGTGGTTTTGTTTTCCTTGTTTTTGAGTTTTGACCTTTTGACCTTCCTGCTCTCTAAGGGACATATCGGGGACCAAATGTGACTTCACAGTTCAAGTTCAATTAAGGTATGTATTCACCTGGTTCAGCGAACTGTAATCACTGATGGGAGGGTGTTTTTTCATTGCGATAGTGACTGATGTGAGGGTGTTCTTTCATTGCCATAACGACTGATGGGAGGGTGTGAGGGTGTTCTTTCATTGCCATAGCGACTGATGGGAGGGTGTTCTTTCATTGCCATAGCGACTAATGGGAGAGTGTGAAGGTGTTCTGTCATTGCTATAGCAACTGATTGGTGTGAGGATATTCTTTCATTGCCATGGTGACTGATGGGCGGATGTAGTGCTGTTCTTTGATGGTCACGCTTCTCTGGTCTCCAGGTTTTGTTTATCAGAAACAAGTTGTCCTCAGGAAGACCACTTTCCGCCCAACCTATGTGTGAAAGTCAACGGCAAGCCCTGCAACCTCCCGGTGAGAGTACAAAGCAAGCTGTTTAAAAGATGATTTGTCTCCTCAAGAATAGGCCTACATGGGTTGTTTTTTCTCTTGTATATTGGATTTGAAAGAATCCGACGTATTTAAGCAGGAATGGATTTTTTGTTACATCTGTTGATGCGTGGGTAACCTCTCTCGACCGGTTCTGCTGCAGGGATATCTTCCACCAACCAAAAATGGAGTAGAGCCAAAGCGACCCAGCCGACCAATCAACATTACCTCACTGGTCAGACTGTCCACCACAGTGCCCAACACAATCGTGGTCTCGTGGACCTCGGAAATCGGAAGGGTAAGCTCCTGTCTCTCCCACTGTCTGACATCACGCCAAAACTACAGTGAGTCACAGGTTTTATAATAGGGCAGTGGTAGGTAGGGTGGGTTTGATTCCCGACTGCCATCACTGTGCCCTTGAGCAAGGCACAACCCTGAGATCTCTGGGCAGACTGGCCCTTGTAATAATTGACATGCAAGTGGCATTGGATAAAAGCGTCAGCCAAATAAAGAAGTATAAGTATATTATGCTACCGTCAGTGTAAGCTCAATAAAGATGCATTTATACGTGCCCCTAAAATGTAACACAGTAGTGGGTCTATTGAGCAAAGTGAACTTCTTATGATTATGGGTAGGGTAAGCGGGCAGCCCTGACTGTTACCAATGACTTTGTGAATGTCCTAAATGACTCAAAGGAATGTAATTATCATCTCCTATTTCACCCCCCCCCCCCTCTCTCTCTCCCTCTCCCCCTCTCTCTCCCCCTTTCTCTCCCTCCCTTTCCCTCTCTCTCTCTCCCTCTCTCTCTCTCCCTCTCTCTCTATAAACCCATTTGTCTTATCTCCCGTCCTTCCCCTCTCTGCCTCTTGTTCTCTCTCTGTCGTCCCCTCTCTGTCTCTCTGTCCGTCCCCTGTGCAGAGTTACTCGTTGGCGGTGTACCTGGTGAAACAGCAGTCGTCCACAGTGCTCTTGCAGCGGCTACGCTCCAAAGGCATCCGGAATCCAGACCACTCCAGGGCCCTCAGTGAGTGCCTGTCAATCGCTCTTGTTGCCACGGCGACACATCACACTTTAATCACATCACATCACAGTACAACAATTAAGCTCAGTTCCGTCTCCTGTCTTAACAAGACAGGGTGCTCCCCAACTTTTAACAGCAATACCTTACAAAAAAGTAATGAGAGTAATTTAACTTGTAAAACTGAGCGTGTTGGTATTTCAGAAATGTTCTGAGTGGGTGTGTGTTGGTATGTGATGTTTTGGGTGTGTGATGATAATGGCTGATTCTGCCCCTCCCCCAGTCAAAGAGAAGCTGACAGCAGACCCTGACAGTGAGATCGCCACCACCAGCCTGCGGGTCTCCCTGCTTTGTCCAGTAAGTGCGGCAGCACCCTGACAAACCCACCATCTGTGCCCTCACACAAGGAACAGAACTCTGCAGCCTCTTCTCCTCTCCTCTCTCTGTGCATCATGGAAATCTCTCTCCCTTTCCCTCTCCCTCTCTCTCTCTCTCTCCCTCTCCCTCTCCCTCCCTTGACAAAACCATGGCCTCTGCATCCACACTCAGTGAGCAGAGCAGTGCAGCCTTTTCTAGTCTCCTCTCTCTGTGCTTAATGAAACTATCCCTGCAGTCTGATGGCCATGCCAGCCCTGAGAGCTTAGGCCCACAGTCATGAAAAGTCATGGAATTGGAAAATCCCATTCCTAGGTCATCCCATTCCCATTCCTAGGTCCAGGTCAAATCATGGAATTCAGTAAATTGATTGAAAGTTTTGGAAGTCATGAAATTTTGTTATACCAGGGACGTAGGTAGGAGATGGTGTACATCATGTCAGCGAATCTGATTTCTTCCTTCATAGATAAGGAATGGTGGGGGAGAAAGAAAACTTGTTTAAGCCGCATTTCATAATTAGACCCAACCTGTGGTGTAAAGTAAGCTATTTTATACTTATAGGTTGTGAAAAGTCATGTAAATTTCATTCAATGTCATTGGAAAGTCATGGAAAGGTTTTGAAATGTTGTCAGTGAAAATGGATGGATCCCTGCAGCTCCCCAGTCTGTTGAGGCGCTTGTTCTACATCTCATCCTCTCCTTCACGAGCTGTCAGCCTCCGCTGGAGGTCAGAGGTCAACCCTCCTCTAATTACGCAAAGACGTCCCCTGCCTAGTTCCTGTTGTCATATTTAGTTAGTGATTATATGTCTCTCTGTGCAGCTATACCACTGATGATTGTATAAAGCTAGATATGAGAAGGTTCTGTGTAGAATTTGTTAAATGACATACTTTTACTGAGTGAAAGAATAGTGTGTATGATTTTTTAGACCTGAAATTAGATGTGATCTTGCCCTCATGGCTCATACATATTTTAATCTGTGTGCTTGAAATGTTTTAGGTGTAGACATACTTCCTCCATTTCTCTGTGCCTCTTATCTGTCTGCTTATCGCCTTCACATGCCTCTGCGTGTGTGTGTGTGCGCGTGCGTGCTTGCTCACCTGGCTTTGTGTGTGTGTGCTTGTGTGGACCCATCCTGGGTGCATGCTTTTTAATGTGCACCTGGGAGTTCAAGGTTTAAGTTCACGTGTACCCGCATGGGCGTACCTGCTGTTTCATATTCCCTTGTCATGGAGCCATCTGCTTGATGTCACTTTGTTTGTGTGTGTCTGTTGGCATAGTCAATGTTTATTTTATGTCTTTATCTGTCTGTACCTGTCTGCATACTTGAAGTCATGTTCTAACATGCCTGTGTGTGTGTGTGCGTGCGTGCACACGTTTTGCGTGCGTGTGTTGCAGCTGGGGAAGATGCGTCTGATGATCCCGTGCCGAGCGCTGACCTGTTCGCACCTGCAGTGTTTCGATGCCACTCTCTACCTCCAGATGAACGAGAAGAAGCCCACATGGGTGTGCCCTGTCTGTGACAAGAAAGCACCCTATGAGCACCTCATCATTGACGGGTAAGAGCCCACACCCACCCCTTCCCAGACTCCCTACGAAACACCCTATCATTGACGAGCAAGAACCTGAATCCACCCCTCTACAGACCCTCTACAAAACACCCCATCATTGACGAGCAAGAACCCGAATCCACCCCTCCACAGAACCCAGAGTCCTTCTTCTGACGCACGTCAAGTGACGCCAAAGTTTAGAACTTTATTTTAGAAAATGATTTTTAACGGAGCAAAGCCCACTAGCGGCATCTGACGAGCGTCGACGCCAACTTTAAGAAAGTGTTTCTATCTCTTGAGCGTCAAATACATAGACAGGAATGTTGCCGCCAGTGGGCTGTAGCCTTTAAGGAAAATTCCGGTATTTAGCACTTTTGAGTCCCTTTTCTGGTTTGTTTTGGATGAACTAGAGTGATGGACACCGAAATTTTGACTATTGGTCCTGTCTCGACCTTTCTGACTCGTTTTGAATCGCCTTTGACTACTCAGAGTGGTTGCCAACAGGCATACTGTAGTAGGCTACTCAAACATGTCCTAAAACAACCCTTAACGTTCGTTTTCAAAACAGTGCAACTCACCGAGTGGTTAGTGGTGGTAGAGATGCTTCCCGTCTCCCACTTTTGTAGGGGGCATGACGGAACAGCTTCGGGTCTGAATGTTTTCAAAGCGTCTGCTAAACATCTCTTTACCTCGACATGAACACCGATCCCCACCAATGTTCCCTCTAATTTTTTTCAGCACTGAGCAAATATTTTGTTTTCTGAGCGAACATTTCAGCACTGTGAGCAATTCGCAAACCACGCAACCTGCCGAAAATGACCACAAGCCTGCGTTAGCCATAGGGAATTCAAAGAGATGACCGCAAAAGCATAAATATGTCTAAAAAGGTTGATATTTATTCAATATCCTTTATAATGGTTGGACTTGTGGAACATTTTAATGATGGTGTTTTACCAGTCAGTTTAGTTGAACTTAAAGGATCTTTGGTTGAACTTCAATAAGGTTTAGAGAGGTAATGACTGGTTCACTGGTTATGACTGATAATGATATATATATATATATATATATATATATATATATATATATATATATATATATATATATATATACATACATTATATAAGTATCCAAGGTGTTTACTAGTCATTTCTCAGCAGGTACATTTAAGTGGAACTTCAGTGAAAGAAAAATGCTAATGCAGTGCTTATTAAATTGACTATTAAATTGACATGGTGTCATTTTTCCTAAAGGTAGCCTAAACAATTTTATAACTGGAGTGGTTTGCAAACTAGGCTACAAAACATGTCATTTGAATTTCATTGAGAAAGATAGGCCTATCTGGCTATGTGGCTCATCTTGTCTTGTACCTGACGCTTTAGTAAAGCAGCCACTCCTTTAAGTCTGCCCAACATTAAAGGTTGTATCAGCGATTTCAGGCACAAAAAAGGCCCAAACATAAATGATCAAATTCATCTAATCTTTCCTAACGATCCGCTAGCTGTCTGCCATAAGCAGGCCGTCAAAAAAACGCGTCTCTGTAGTCAGCCTAGGCTCCGAGATCTGTACACAAAAACAATTGCTACCAACAAGTGTTGGCAACCACTCAAAGGCAAAATAAAATGTTTCTGGTTGGGCGACGAGATTCGCGTTTAGGAGAGTTTGAATTGCACGGGAGGGAGGGGAAGGGAGTAGCGAGCTAGCTCTCTGTTTTGTTTGAACATATGTGATGTGTCGTTCAGCCGTAATCGCTGATACAGACTTTAAGCACCATCTGAAACATACCCTTTTGCATGGACTGCGTAGAACTTGGTAATGGCATCAAGGATGTTTTATGCAGGGCATCCTGAAAGCTGAATGATTCCAGAAAAAAACTGTCTTGTAAATGAAATCAGTTTGCTTCCGAAACGTAATGTAAAGCACAAGCATCGTGCCATATGATCGTGTATCCTGAACTGATAACATGGACATGTTGGTGTTAATTGCTACCATGACATTGTCGATTAATTATGACCGCCGCGCAGGTCTATGTATTAGGAGATCATAGGAAATCACGCCACTCCTTTCTTAAATATGTCTGAAAGTTTTTACCTACCTGGACCATCTTTTGTGTCAGATTGGAGTATTTCATCTAGCCACTAATGTTTAAACGTTAGGCAGACTTTTTCTGGGGCATCTGCTCTGCCTTTCTTTTTGCCATGGTAGCCTGGAGAAGGGCCCGCCTAAAGGATACTTTGTATGTAAACATTCTAACTTGGGCTACATCCGGCTTTGTTGTCAGACATGTCAGTATTTTAAATGTTTATTACCTAGCCTACATCGCTGTTGATGCTCAGATTTTTAACCCCTGAAAAAAAATCGTTTGTGTGTGAAAAATGTGCACGGTCTGAAAAATCTATTGCGCGGCCGCGCGCACAGCTTAGAGGGAACATTGATCCCCACCCCAGAGGCCTCTCTCCCACAACCTGCAGCTGCCAGCTGACTCTTCCGGTGTGGACTCATTAAACCATTTAACTGTGACAGACAGCTGCTTTTTAAAGGTCCTTGTTTGACCCTCACACCCAGCAGAAAGCAAAATATGTGGAGTATGATGCACAGGTGTTTAAAAGCCAACCCAGGGATTGAAGTCAGACTGGTGAGGTGGAGAGCAGTGTTGGTTTCCTGCCCGCTAACTTCCGCGCTGCTCCTGTAGGTTGTTCATGGAGATCCTGAACAGCTGCGACGACTGCGATGAAATCCAGTTCAAGGAGGACGGCAGCTGGGCCCCCATGAGGTCGAAGAAGGAAGTGCAGGAGGTGCCTGCTTCATACAACGGACTGGAGGGTACGTTACGTTCTGCTGAGGCTGACACACTTGCTCATTCAGGGGTTGGGGCTACGACACTTTACACATACTTTGGCATCAAATTGCACATTAATAAACATGAAATGTAAATATGGCAGAATTAACCAACCGGTGTTAAAAGGTCAGAAATGACACTACACATGGTAAAAGCATGTGTTAAAAGGACACAAAGCACATAAAACAAATAATAATTTAGTTAGCATAAGTAAAAAAAAATGTAGACTTTTTTTTTCAAGCAGCTCGAATTGAAAAAGCAGATTGACGGAAACTACTTTTTCTGAATGTAATTGTACAGTCTCCTCTAGCAAATGGTCTTAGAACTGGTGGAGCTTGTCCATTACAAATCTTATGCATAAGACAGGAATTGGTGTATTTTATCAGGTTTTCCCAACTAAGCAACCCATATTTTGACAAAACCAGCAGTAATGGGCAAAGTAGAGTGAGCTAAGCTACTCTATAAGCTACTGGCTACCTAGCTCTAGTTAGAGCTTCCAGGGTAGCGCTGTAGCTGCCTGGCTGCTTTACCAATTTGGGGGGTTTTCATACTGACCGTACTCGGTGACCTCGAGAAACAGACATCTATATGAAAAATTGCCGGATTTCTCCATTAAGCTCCATTTAAGCTACATTTTGCAAATAGCTTGCCCATCATTAAAAACCAGACAGTGGTGATGTCTAGGTTTTCTATCAAGAACATTTTAGGGTTTGTTTGTACAGTCCCTGAGAGAAGTGTTATTGGTGTGAGACAAGGTTGTTAAACAATTTAAAGGCTTAGTGACCGTTTATCAGAGTGCAGTTGTTTTTAGATACTAAATGCTTTTTTTTGTTTCGTTTAGTTTTTTTTTTTTTGGACATGTGCATTACTCTGGACACTCAGACTTCACTGTAGGATTATTCTTTTTCTTTTCTTTCTTTTCACCATGAATTTTGCACACATTGTACTGTCGTTTAAACATTCTATTCTAGTCTATGTGTATAAAATGACATCTTTGCCACAATACAAAATATTGATGACTCAATGATGGGTTGAGGCAGGGTCAGGTTATATGTTGACTTTGCAATGTGTTGTTTAGCAGCCTACTCCTACTAAGACAGTCACAGTTTTATTATTATAAATAAATTATATCCTCAGTGCTGTTTGTTGTGAGGATTTATACCGGCTTAGTCTGCTTTCTAACAGGAGGCTCAGAAGCTGGCCTTGAGATGGGGCTTTTCTCTGCAAACTCGGACTACATACAGCATAAGAGAGCCCAGAGACCCTGTAGTATATACTCAGAATGTGCTTGTTCAGTCTCCTCCGGTCTGTTTGGAGGTCTGGTCATTTGGATTTGGTGTTTGAGAAGCTGAGCTTGTTTTTCAGATGGTTTCCCTGCCAATCCTGTAGTTTTTATTAGGCTTTTAGAGTGTGCCAGAACCAGAGCTTCAAGCCTGTAATGGACTCCCATTCTCAGAGACCTCTTTAGAGACCGATCAAACAAACTTTATTTATTTTTATTTTTTATTTATTTGTTTATTTAATAGGGACAGTGCTCATTAATCAACAGACAAGGTACTGTAAAATAAGCCAATGTTAGCCTTACTCATTGTGAGTTTGGTGCTTGTTTGTTCTGTAGTTCATTTGAATAATACACCATCAAGCAGAAAGGACTTGCCAGTGCTTCAGTTCATAACTAATTTGACTTGCTGATGGTGCCAGTTGATGACACTAGTCCTTGATTAGTGGGTTTTCTTGTCTTCGTCAAATTGGCTTGCCTGGTTTGGTAGGAAAGCTCATTTTTTGTTTTGTTTGAATGACAGTGTTTGATGCTACAGATGAGAGTAGCTAAGTCTGACTCCTCAGTGCTGGTAGATAATCCAGGTCATCACTCATTGGTGCAGTGCAGCAGTGTCAGCCTGCCATCAGTGTGTTAACAGATGTGTGTGTGCGTGTGTGTTTGATGTCAGGCTCGCAATGTCGATCAGCCGTTTCGGAGCAGAGGTCCTCCTCCCACTCCAGCAACAACAAGAAGGTGGAGGTGATTGACCTGACGCTGGACAGCTCGTCAGACGAAGACGACGACGACGAACCCCCAGCCAAGAGGTCGTGTCCCTCTCTGTCTCCCACCTCGCCGCAAATTAGTAAAGGGTAAGATGATCACACCATGCAAGATCTCTGTGACTTCCAGCTGACTTTGCTCCCATTAACATTATTATTATTATTTAAGGAGTATTGTACACTTTATTGGTCTGATTGTATAATTTGTCTTACTTTGTAAGGCTTGTCATTTTCTTTTATTGAATTTGGCAGTCTGTTAAAGCATATAATAAATTTGTTGAAGCTTGACATTGAGCTAATATTTTGATAATTAATTGAACTCTGCAGTGTCCTCACATAACCTCTTTGATGTCATTACTTGGTTCTGTGCTTTGAACCACAAACACTAAAATATTGTGTGATTCTGAAAGAGAAACTGATTATAAAATGAAGCATATACTCCTGATTGACTGATTGATTGCTTTGGCCTGCAGGGTGCTGAACCTGCACACACAGGTGTCTCCGGTGAGCAGAACTCCCAGCATGCCCCAGGTGGACTCCAACTACATCCCGCCCCCGCCCCCCCTCATCCAGGACTACCGCCACTACTACCCGACACACAACGACTTGTCAGGTGGGCACAGGGGTTAAGTTTGGGTTTAACAAGTGATTTGAATGTTTAATGATTTATTGTTCTGGTAAAAGAAATCCCTTTGAATTGGTCATCTTTAAGTTGCTTTTAGACATCAACAGAGGCCACATCACATTTTTAGTCAAAACTGACTGTAATCAAAGAGTCAATAGTCAACTCGGCAATTATTATTTATTGTTTCACCAAGAGCCTTCATGCACCACCACAGTCAACCCACTACCAAAGTCCTTTTAGGCAAGTCCCTCCACTCGGCGGCCATATAGCAACGCTTTTTGGGCACTCATCGGGCATCCTCGTCAGCAGAAATGCGCGTGCGCAAGGCTTCACGACACCAATCTTGTTCCAGCGGCGAGTTCACAACACATGATTGGCAAGATGTCTTCACAACACACCATATAATTTGGCTCAATGTATTCACATCACACCACATGATTGGCTCAATGTATTTACATGTCGACGTTTTGCCGAAGAAGGGGTGGGATATGTGTAGACAACGGCCATATTGGCGTTACAAACTAACCCCATGCATTTCTGTGGAGGATTTTTTGAGTGCTGTGTCTCCTCATTAGAAAGTCTCTGCCACTACCTCTTCCGAGTAGGCCCACATCACTTCCTCTAATCTCTCCCGTGTAGGCCCAAGCACTTCCTCGCTTAGTGTGGACAGGGCCTCAGGTGGACACTTGAATAGATTAGTTTTGTCTCATGGCCATTAATGGTAATAATATGAGTTACTTTCCCACAATCATGAATTCCAGTAAAGCCGTGTCAATGCCAACCCCTCAGCCTGTGTGGTGGAATGCTACCTCTGAGTGATTTCAGGAGGACTCTGACCAAACATCAGCTGTACTTGTGTGCCTCTGCAGTAGGGACGGCATGATTGTAGGCCAAGGTTATTTATGACTTCATCATGAAAATAGTGTTCCCTCAAAAATAGGCTGCATGTTTGATGAGTGTGTGTGTAAGTGTGTGCACATAATCCAATTTTAGCAGCCACACATTGCAGTTATAGCAGATCTTGATTAGACCCTACAGCAAAATAGCCAACTTTTTACTTCTTCATATTTTTGTCAAAAGTTCTTTGTTTTGTTTTGTTTTTTTACATCAAAGGCTGTTCTCCTTTGGTATTTAATTGACTTTATTAAGACTGCAGGTTGGAGGCGGCTTCCCCACAGAGTCCCACTGCACCATGTCCACACCTTCTCACTCCTTTTGTTTTCTCCCACAGATTTGAATTTCTTCTCTGTTTTACAAGGCGAAAACCAGGTGAGCGAATCTAAAAGCTGAATGTATTTTATTTTTGCATGCTTTGTAGAAGCTCCATGATTTTCTGTGACAAGGGTTTGTTTCCCAAACCAACATCTTGAACTCCCCACCCTGAACTTGTTTCATATTACCATTGCAAGGTAGCCTGTAGGGGCTACCAGACCTACTTGATGCAGCCTTTGCTTGTGACGTCAATTTCCAAGCAGTACAAAATAACAGTATACCGGCAGTAGCGTTAACAATAAGAAGCTAGACCATGGAGTCTGGTCGCTGTAATTACTCGAGAAATGAAGATGCCAGCACCCCTCTCGTCTTCCACTCACATCCTTTTTATCTAATGATGATCTAATAATAATGATCCAGCAGTTTCGGGGCTGCACAGGCGCACGCATCCCCTGTGTAGGTACTTAGTTATTTCCCGAAAATGACCCACAGAACCTACACAAGGGTGCTGGCAACCCTAAAACACCCCATGTGTCTGGAGTGGAAAATATCTGCACTCATATCAATATCTTTTATTTAGGGAAGTCATTTCACTGCAGAGGTCTCTTGAAGGTCTCAGAAGTCTGAATGGGACCAGAGGTCATTTAGAGGTCATTTCTCTCATCTACTCTCCTTTTTGTCCTTCCTCTCCTCCTTCAGCATTACAACATGGTGATGGCAGCGGCAGCTGCGGCGGCATCGGCCTCAGACGAGCACGAACTGCTCCTCAACCGCTTTCTGCCGTACAGCTCGTCGCAGCTCTTCCTGGAGCCGCCGGGCGCTGGATCCAGTGGCGGAGGATTGGCGCCGGTCAACGGGGGCGGCGGAGGAGGGGGCAGCGTGGGCAGCAGTAGTGGCGGCAGCAGCAGCGGGAGCAGCAGCAGCTTGGTGTCGTCCAGTAGCCTCCGGGACGCCACCTCGGCACACCTGCACCCCGCCACCTCGCGGCCCAGCGCAGATGCCCTCGCCGCTGCCGCCGCCCTCTACGGATCCATTTCTGATGTCATCTCGCTAGACTGAGCTCACACGCGCGCACACACACACACACACACACACACACACACACACATACATGTACACACACGTACGCGTAACACACATACTCACTAAGTATACAGAGACGTAAACGTATACACACACACACATACATGCACGCACACCAAAATGGACTGAACACTGATGAGATTTCGAGGGTGAGGAAAGAAGAAAAGGCATTTAGGAGAACAAGAAAAAAGTGGAACGTGGAGTTTTTTTTAAGGACGAAAAGAACAATGCTATGTACAGAGAACAAAATATATATATATAAATATATAAATATATTTTCAGTTTTACTTTTGTACATAAGACGTATGAGACTGCCTCTCTGTTCAGTGAATGACTTCAGTTGACTTTTATTTCCCCAGGATACTGAAGATTGTTGGGTCCCTTTCTCCCTTCTGTACACATTTCTCGGTTCCCGTGCTTCGGTCAGAACTTTTATACCTCTTGTTTTCTTTTTTAAGAATTCTATTCTTATCTTACACTGAGTCTTGTTCCGCGCCAGTGGGATTTGTCGCCTTCAGAGACCGAGAGAGACACTGAGGTTATCAAGACATCAGACATTCTTTCTTCCAAATTTGAATTTGTGTTATTTCTACTAAAAAAAAAAAAAAGGAAAAAAGGAAAGGAACAAAAGAGAAGAGGATTCTCTGGAATTGTCCAGTAGTGTGCGAGGTAGGGTTGGTCGAGTTCCGGTTCGTAGGTATTCTGTGAGTTCTCCTCACGTTTGTAAAGCATTTCCTCGGGCCTTGGCCGCCATGCTGTGGGACGTGCATCTAGTCTGTGTGGCTTGTCTGGTTAATTTCGTCCCAAGTGAGTGTCCAGATCCTCCAGTGCTGTCACACGCTCTGTTGGCATTTGGAAAGCTCCTGCATTTCATGTGAAAGGAGCATGTTTTTGTTATGTTTCTTTTTCTGCTTTGCCGACCACTTAATTTTCATTTTGCACAATGCCAAAATCGATCTCTTGTGTGTTCAAGCTCTGGAATCACCCCAGGGAGCCGTGAAAAGCATTCACAGGTTATTCTCTCGGTGTGATGGTTTCTGCTCCCATCCCTGAAAAAAAGTCTTTGGTACTGTAGAGCAGTGTCTGTGTGCAGGAAGTCTTTATCTGAATCCCGTCCATCATCTGTGTGTGTGTGTGTAAGTGTAAGAGAGAGAGTGAGTGAGTGTGTGTGTGTGTGTGTGTGTATGCATACATGGGGATTCCAAATCCATGTGAAGTTCTTTCCATTCCTGCAGTCTAGTATTTAAACTCAAGATAGCAAAAGATTAGCACCATGTAATCTGGCAGTAGGTGTTTGGTACCACCTAAACAGGCAAGCATGCATGCCTCTATTCAGTTATAGACATCTCTTTTGATGTTTATGTTAAACTAGATGTTCTACAATTATGTTTGTCACGGTCTTGCCCCTGATGTAGACAGATGGAACAAAAATCAGTCTGCAACCCCACTGGAAGAATTATATACAGAATTTTCCCTGACAGATTAATGTGTTCAAGCCTTGAATAAATGTTAGTTATTAAAGTTAAATGCTTAGACGGATGAAAAGAATAAGGGGTAAGATTGGGGAAATAGTTTGGGTGTCGTTTTTAATGTCACACATTGTGACCCCAAAGACATTCCCAGAGTTAATTTCATATAGATTTATTTGTGACCATTTTATGTGCATGTATATTTTCAAAAACACATAGTCAAATCCCTTCTGTCCTCTTGTAAGCTTGTAGAGTTTGAAGGAAGCCCAAAATATGATCGAAAACCTGAGTAGGTGTTTGAGCAGTGTGTCAGCATCTAGTGGTTTCTTTAAGGGTAGTTTATTCTTTGAAATGCAGAAATGTGACCAAGGGCTATGTTCTGGAATTCTAATTCCGTTATTTGGGTCAGATGAGCAACCTTTTTCATTAAGGTTCCTTGTTACACAGCCATTCCTGGCTTCTGAACAGATTTCTAACGGGACGTTTAAATTGTGCAACCCCATTCTTTTCAACACTTCTCGACTGAATGAAATGTTTTCCTTCCTGACTTCATCCTGTGTATAGAATATGCTCTGTATTTTATTTATTTCGTAATCTATATGTTTTTTACATCTTGATTTCAACTGATTTGTTGTCACTTGCTAGTCTTGTATGAGCATAACTATTTAATGAGCTTCATTTTTGTTCACTTTCTTCATTTTTTTTTTTTCTCCCAGTGTCGCACTCATGTGGATATAGCTTTTATTATTGACATTCTTTTCATGAACCCAGTAATGAATCCACACTGTTGAAGGCTCGTGTTAGTGATCAGCTGGTTTGGGTGGCAGGCCATGCAATATCTGCATGCTTAGTCCTTGTAGCAAAACCTCAAACTTCTTCATTCTCCTCAGTATTCATGTTAAGAACGCATTACGGCCCATCCAGAAGACAACCTTTTAAAAGTGCTCACAGAGAGACTTTGAATGTTTTTCTCCATTGATGTGCTTCATGCGGCTTGCATGCTTCTTTTTATGGCCAAGACCATGTTTGATGAACTGTTTTTTTTTTTTTTTTTTTTTTTTAATTACTCCTCAAATGTCAGTGTTATGAGTGCATTGCTGCCCTGGTATTTATTTAACAGTTGTGACCACCATTGCATGGAGTGATGGACAGATAAGCACAGGGCCTTACTTGTTAGCCACAGTCCCACGGGCAGCCTATGCCACAACCTAGCCAAACGGCTGCCTCATGCAGTGCAGCCGTCTTGCTTTGTTTCTGAAGGTTTTTTTTGTTTGTTTTGTTCGTTGCTGGGAGTTGTGTTGTGTTTTTTTTTTTTTTTGTTTGTGTCTCATTTTCCGCCATGTCTGTAAATATGATCCGATCAATGTCGGCATGAGTCACGCGGTTGGAAATCCCGTGAAAATGACTGAAGCAACAGGAGCTCTCCTGCACTCAATGTCAGTGTTGTGAAGACGATAAATTGATAAAGGGAAACTGTTTTGAGTGAGTGTGTGTGTGTGTATGCCATTACTGGGTAAAACAAAGTGTATGGTGAATTGTGCAGAATTAATGTTCTGGTAATGTTATAGTGTCTTCTGTCATCGTTCCCAAAAACATCCTATTGAGAATGATTTTATATTTTAGATACAAAGAAAATTGTGCACCAAGTGGGTTTGAGATGGATTCCGATTTTGTTTTAGCTTTTTTTTTTTTTTTTTTTTTTAAGTATTTCAGATCAGCTGACGTCTGCGCTCACTGCCTTAACCCCATCGAGTCAGTTTCCATGCGGCATGTCCTACGAGAGAAATGGCTTTTTAAGGAAAAAAACGAAAGTAATGATGTAAAGTTGACCAATGTCAGTTTGTATAAAGTACTAAGTGAAAAAAAAATATTTATTACATGCATTGAAAGAAATTGTTTACTTATTGAATGTTACCTGTTTATGTAGGGAAGTTTAGATGTAATAAACCGCATTGAGTTAAATGTGTCATAGCTTTCTTTGTTGAACAGTCTATGGACAGAATAGGCCCCTTTGGTAACCATGGCAGAACAATTTGGTGTCGCTCTTTTTCTTGAGTCTTTCTAGAACTAGTCTTCTCTAGTCTTTCAAAACAGAAACATTTGGGAGTTCATAAGCAGTTGCGTTCTAGATTGTCAGGGAACACCATACATCAGAATCACTGAAATCATGTTGTGTGGTGAGTCTCTCTCTGCCCTCACTCCCCCCAGAAGGAACCTCTGTACGTTCTGAGGACAAACTGTTAGAACCAGTGCAACCAAAGAGATGCTGTTAAGGTACCGGCAGCCACGGCTGGCCTCACCAAAGGGAATGCCCGGTTCTGTGGTGAGTGTGGAGAGGCTCTGCTTTGTCACTCTTGAGGTGAGTACACTAGATGCCCAAATGTATTGGTGTCCGCAAGTGATTCACAACATGAAACTTAGAAAGGGAACACGTCAATCCCATCAACAAAAATGAAAGCACTCTTCACATCTGTGTCCACAATCCCTTTGTTTTTTTTCCATTGACACATCTTTTGTATCAATATTAAAAGTTGCAATTAGCTTTGGCTTCATATTAAGGTTTCATTTACTGTCAGTACTCAATATAAACTTAATACACACCACAGCGCCTCATCACTCAATGCTGAAATATGTAGTTTCATCAAAGTCCTTTAAGGCAAGTTCCCCCCACTCTTGGTAACACACTTTGGGCAGCTATTTTCCTATTCAAGTGGATGGGGAGGCATACAGTTGTGTGCAGAATAAAAGAGGTGTGTTTTAAAAAATGGAATAAAGCTCAAAATCCTTAGAATAACTGTTAATTCCATAATATCAATGCATTGGGAACGCTGCACATTCAATTTCAAATCAAAACATGACCAAAATTGATCAGTTTGTGTTATACCTTTACGGAAAGTGAAGAAAAAGGAATGTTAGGCTGTTCAAAAAAATAGCAGTGTTTGCATTTTTCTTTACAAACTCTAAACATTGACTGTATAAACTAAAAGATGTTGCTTTACTTCGAATCACTGCACATATCTAGTTGCATTACCATTATTTCTGCCAATTGCTTCACATCTGTGTTGCATGGAGTCGACCAACTACTGGCACCTGTGAACAGGTATTCCAGCCCAAGACGATTGAACTACATTCCACAATTCCTCTGCATTTCTGGGTTTTGCCTCAGAAACAGCATTTTTGATGTCACCCCACAAGTTTTCTATAGGATTGAGGTCTGGGGATCGGGCTGGGCACTCCATAACGTCAATCTTGTTAGTCTGGAACCAAGACTTTACTCACTTAGTGGTGTGTTTTGGGTCATTGTCTTGTTGAAACACCCATTTCAAAGGCATGACCTCTTCAAATATTTTGATGTATTGAAACTGATCCATGATCTCTGGTGTGCGATAAATAGGTCCAACACCATAGTATGAGAAACATCTCCATAACATGAATTGTGCACCACCATGCTTTACCGACTTCAGTGTACTGTGGCTTGAATTCAGTGCATGTGGGTCATTGGACAAACTGTCTGCGGCAACTGTATGTATAGAGACTACTGCCATACTGGTGTTACGAACTAACCCCATCCATTTCTGTTTTTATTTTTATTATTATTATAAATTTGGGAGCTACTCCGGTGTGCAGACATTCTCTCTCGTTTTACCTTCACTTCCTAGTGTGGCTGATTGTGTGTTGTGGCCCTAGATAAGGCTCTTTGTCTGCACGGTCTCAGTCCTCCCAACTGAATGGGGACAAACTTTGCCTTGGGGCTACCCCCGAGTTCCTGCAGTGGAAACAGCCCTTCCTCATCCACCTTGGACCACAGAAACTGGCTTTGAACACCAGTACTATTAGCTTCCATGACTAGTGAAGGATTAACCTATGTGAACTAGTTATAGATCTAAGATTTAAAGTAAAGTTATTCCTGAAATGTCTGGTGTGTCATATGGTCATTTGGGCCCCCTACATCGACTTCAAGGCAGCGCTGCATCGATGGTGGGGGCCCAAAAGACCATCGAGCGTATGGTGCGCTTGTAAACCATTCACTCGGGATTCAAAGTTGAGGCCTATTGGCCTACTTTAGGTATTTGCTGGAGGCCTGTGAGTATTCCAAATGAGACATTAGTTTTACATAATTGCACACATGTTGATTAATAAACAACGGGGCTGACTTGTAGTCCTGTTTGTCAGGCTACCTCGATATTTCCCCACCAAAAACATCATTAGTGTAATGATGTGAAGCTGTTCAGGGCTCAAAGCTACCAAAGCATGTTGGCATTCCCAGAAGATAGTATTAATTTCCTAGTGTGGGCTTTGCAATGACGTCCTATAATGAAATGAAAGGAACACTATTCCGTTTTATCACATACTACTACAGATAGGCTACTTTCTTAAGTACTCCTCAAAGCATCGTTGTAAAATGCCTCTTGTTCAAGAGCAAGTATTGTAACGGAGGATATTTCTAAGATGCTGTTAGCTTCATAGTGTGAAGGCTGACAAAACTGACAAACCCATCAGGCGCTCATCATATCAGATTTGCATTAATGGGAAAAGAGTAGTTTATCAAAACATGCAGTACATTCGTAAGAACTGCAGGTGGCAGTAAAGACACGGGCAAGGCCTGACCAAATCGCACTTGCTTTGCATATGGAAACAACTCCTATTTACCATGTCCTACCTACTACAGTAGATGTGTTGTTGATGGGTGAGAAACAGCTATTTAAACAGATTTTCCCCTGAAAATATATCACTGCGCTTTCATATGAAATTGTATGTCACTCAAGCACGACCAACACCAATATGAGCCAATCGGTTGGTTCAGCGGCATGTCATCCAAAAGGCTCATGACATAAAATCATAACCAAGCCGATCTCTGGCAGAAGCAGTCCGCATAAAGTTCCCACCAGGCACCAGAGAACAGAGTGTGCGTAGTTTGACAATTACTGTCCTCGATAGAAGGCATTATTTACGGATAGAGACGTGATGCACCTTTGCGCATTACGCGCTGTTTGTGGCTAAGGCATTCCAATGGCTGAGGAGATGGAAGACTTAAACCAAAGCGGAATAATAAACAAGTCGTTAACGGATGAAGACCGTTTCCGAAGCTTGGAAGACATCGATGTCGATGGAAGTCCCGTTTTGAGATTTTTGATCTCGATCACCTACTCGATTGTATGCGCTGTGGGTCTAGTTGGAAATTTACTTGTCTTGTTCTTCATCAAAGTACGAAAAGAGAGGCGCAAGTCTAAAATAAACTTTTTCATACTTAATCTAGCTGCTACGGACTGCCAGTTTGTTCTAACTCTGCCTTTTTGGGCTGTGGACACTGCGCTGGACTTCAGCTGGCCATTTGGAGATGCCATGTGCAAGATTGTGCTCTCCGTCACCGTCATGAACATGTACGCAAGTGTGTTTTTCCTGACTGCAATGAGCGTTACTCGGTACTGGTCGGTTGCCTCTGCGCTGAAAGACCGAACCCGAAAGAGATCTTGTTCGGTGAAATGGGTCTGTGTGGCGCTTTGGGTTCTGGCCACTGTAGCCACAGCACCAACGGCTATTTTTTCAACTGTCACAAATGTCGCTGGAGAAAAACTCTGTCTCCTGAAGTTTCCAGAGGGACAATACTGGCTGGCTGTCTATCATCTACAGAAAATTTTAATAGCTTTTATCATACCTATGGTTATCGTTTCAATCAGTTACTTGATGTTAGTGAGACTCATTCGGCGTTGCAGTATGAAGAATAGTTCGAGACGAATAACGCAAGTAACCAAATCAGTCACCATTGTCGTTCTGTCCTTCTTTCTCTGCTGGATGCCCAATCATGCTATTACATTCTGGGGTGTTCTAGTGAAATTTAACGTTGTCTATTGGGATAAAACATACTATATGGTTCACACTTACATATTCCCAGTTACAGTATGTCTTGCCCATGCCAACAGCTGTTTAAACCCAATTATTTACTGTCTCATGCGGAAGGAGTTCAGGAAAAAACTAAAGGATTTGGTCTCTCTGAAATGAACGATATTATTTGTGCCTGGAATTGTGATGCATTTGATCTCTGTCTCTGTCTCTCTCTCTTCTCTCTGGCATTGAAATAAATTTGGTAAGGCCTGAGCAAATACACATGTTTGTATTTGTATAGTATGTATTACATACTATTACATAGTATGTATTTGTGTGGTGCATGTGTTGAGACTATGGCTGAAAGTATAAAAAGCAAAATATGCTGTGAAAGAAAATATAATTGGATTGAAATAGTTTTAAGTTATAATATCTGATGCATCTCATGTATAAGGTGGCATACATTGTCATTCATGCTGACTTTTGTGATGACCATACCACAATTTTGTTCAATCAAATTTCCTTTTACAAGAAATCATCGTGAAGCTGAGCCGTGGTTAACCACCAGTAATTACCAGTACATCTGAGTCATTTGCCATGGGTTAATTTACATTTCGCTTGGCATTCAGCTTCAAGCAGCCAACTGTATGTGTTTGTGTTTGTATGTGTGAGGGGGCGGGGGGCTAATGACGATGTCATTCAGCCCGCTTTCATAAATTCTGGACGTGACCATGATCAAAGTCATTTGAAACTGCATGAGGTCTTATATAAATATACTGTATTAAAGTGTAAAAACAATGTAATGCTCTCTGCCGATCCTGTTGCTTACATTTGATCAATTCAACATGTCTCAACATTCAACATGTCAACATGTGTTAGTGTCTATGTTAAATGTATATGGTTATGTACATGAGTATTATATGTATACATTTTATTGTCTGCATTTGTTCTTCTGTTTTTCCTTTTATCAGTCGTTTTAGTCATCAAAGGTGTGTGACATGAAAGTGTTGTGAATCAGCCTCATTTTTTGTAAATGTACATACTGCGTACTTCTTGAAGGATTAGAATTCAATGAAAGCCTGTCTAGATGCCTTTTGCCTATCACCAGGTGTGAAATGTTAATGTTTGTAGAACAGCATGTGTCCAAGCCTCTGAAGGACTTCCCAGGAAAGGGGGTAGTTTTAATTAAAAGACAATAGAAGCTGACCAGACCTGATGAAGGCCTAATCCTCATCCTCCCTTTCTATTGCATATTCAAACTGGGTTGGACCTAGAGGTCACTCCTTCTCTATGTGTGTAACTTTAAATATGGTAGACTGCTTCTGTATAGTCAGAGAAGTCAGAGAATACTGAGAATCTGGTGAAATCCATGATGGGGTGAAACAAACATGTACTTCTCTCCCTTGAGGGCCACTGGCCCCTCATTGAAAAGAATAAAGCCTGGATCCTGATCTTGCATCATCCTGATTGAGTCTTAAGAGAAATATGGTAGTAAAAAATATACTATCAGACACAACTCGACATAATCACAGGACGTTGGAGATTTACAAAGCTTTCCAGAGAGTTGTGTCCCGAATTGAAATCCCAGAATAGATCTATTGACCTAACTGGCAAGTGAGAAAAAATATTCCCTCTGTTCTGTGAGACTCAATCAGATACTGAACAATATTTTAATTATTTTCCTTTTGTCATCCTTTTTTTCAAATTAGTTTACACCCTCATTTCAAAAGTCCTAATTCAAGGTAATACTTGGAGTGAAAACGATGATAGGGACAGTTGATAGGGACAGTAAGCGAGAAGGTAGATTATTTTCATTAGAATCACAAGAGAGGAAGATGCCCACTAGCTGCATATTTAAGTCATGAGCTCCCAAGTGATTAAAGAGGATTTCTAGGACACAATGTCATGCCCAGACATGTACATGTATGAGTCTGTTTGCATGGAGGAACCCAGAACAAACATGTGATCTGTTTTGGAAGCCTATGTTGACTTGAAAGTTAAAGGAAAACAATTTATCATATAGATTTCTGTTTCTCAAGGTCACCAAGTACTGTCAATACGAAAAAAAAAAAATGGACGGATTGCACTGGAGTATCTTAAAGTTGAGATTCCTGGAGAATGTACTAGTGGACACATGCAGTTGGAAGTCAGACAGTAGACACAAACAGGTGTGTGGATTAGTTTGTATCCAAATGATCACACTTGTCACAGTAGAATATAATGCTGGACTGGTTGATAGCCTATACTGGTTTATGATGGCTTGCTCTGCTAAGGGAAGAGAGGTTCCTAAAGGTCTTAAGATTAAAAGTATAGACCCTTTCAATTGCATAAACAAACAGGTGCCTTCCTAAGGCATTCCTGATGGCACAGAAAATAACATTGAGCTAATGGTAACTTGGGGACAGACAAAAAATAAAAAAAACAAGATTTAAAGTCGACATTACGCTAAAGTCTTATTCATTTTTCATTTCAAAGTACTGCGTTGGTTTTGAATGTTCCAATCGTAAACCCTCTAGGAACAGACTGAAAGGGTCTATAGCCTAAGGAAAACTAGAGATCTTACATCTAGACATTGTCCCCTTGGAATTATAAGGTTCTATCTACATCTGAGTTAGTTCTGAGATATCAAAGTTTTAAAGTGAGATATCAAAGCTTAAAAGTGTTAGAATTCCATAGTTATACTACTCTACTCTACTAAGTGGAACAAGCCTCTTTAGATATAATGTCCAAAAATGCATCTTCGAGAAACGCCTCACACCAACTTATTACGTTTTCATAAAATAGGAATATGTCAATAACTAATTTTTGAGAAAAATGTCAGATAAAACCTTATGATTCTAAGGGGATGATAAAACATATTCTGGTATGTGATTAATCTAAAAAAGAAGTAATAAAAGAGAGAGCATATTTTACAAAAGGACATTCACCTCATATGTAGGTTAATCAATTGCAGGGTCAGATTCTATCACCATTAGGCTACAATAAAGTTTACTGTAACCTCTGAGAAGTTATAATGAGATAATTTCTCATAGTGTCCTTGACAAGCAGTGAGGTGATTAATTAATTATTAACAAACTAACAGGCAATGACACATTTTCTCAGTACTCACCACACAGAAGATATTCTGAAAAGGAAGTTTGCCCATGCATTAAAGTATAACACAATGTAGGAATTCCCCTTTTCGTCATGTACCCTATCTCACTCTGATGGCATGTTCAGGTAAAATGGGACATACAGGCGGGTCTCAAAAAATTAGAATATCGTGGAAAAGTTTATTTTTACCCCCTAAAATTGGATCTTTCATATATTCTAGATTCATTAGATATATAAAGTGAAATATGTCAAGCCATTTTTTGTTGTAATCTAGATGATTACGGCTTACAGCTCATGAAAACCAAAAATGAGTATCTCAAAATATTAGAATAAGGAGGTTATAATACAGAAATGTTGACCTTTTGAAAATAAATAAACTAATCGGACTAATCTAAAATAGTTAATTTATACTTAATACTTGACTGTTGGCTGCTTTTGCACAAATTACTGCCTCAATATGGCGTGGTATGGAGGCAATCAGCCTGTGGCAGTTCTGAGGTGTTATGGAAGCCCAGGTTGCTTTGATAGCGACCATATGGTAATTTGTATTGTTGGGTCTGGTGTCTCTCATTTTTCTCTTGACAATAAACCATACTTCAAGATGAGTTGTCTGGCCAATTAAGCACAGTAATACCATGGTAAGCACTAAGCCAGCCAGTTACTATGCACTGTGGGCAGGTGCCGAGTCCTGCTGGAAAAGGAAATCAGGATCTCCATAAAGCTTGTCAGCAGATGGAAGCATGAAGTGCACTCAAATCTCCTGGTAGATGGCTGCATTAACTCTGGACTTGATAAAACACAGTGGACCAACACCAGCAAATGACATGGCACCCCAAATCATCACTGACTGTGGAAACTGGACTGGACCGGACTGAAGCATGCTTGGATGCTGTGCCTCTCCACTCTTCCTCCAGACTCTTGGGACATAGATAGATAGATAGATAGATAGATAGATAGATAGATACTTTATTGATCCCCAAGGGGAAATTCAAGGTCTCAGTAGCATACAGACATCACACACAACATGCACTTACAGCAGAAAGGGTAAATATATATATATATATATATATATATATATATATAAGTATATACATATAACAAAACTCCACTGTACAATAGAGACAGTAGAAGTTAAGAAAAACTAACAAAACTAAATACTAAATATAATATATAAATTAAATTAAAAAAAATTCCACAATGTGCTTGAGGATGATCAAGCATGAGACGCTTGCAGTGACAGGGCCGGGACTGGCCTGTAGTTCTATGTGCATGGTATGGTGCTCAAGAGAGTGAGTGTGCAAAAAGCAGTCCAACAGTGACTGGAACCTGATATCCAAATGAAATGCAAATTCTGTTTTTATGTGAAAAGAGGAGTTTGGACCACTGAGCAACAGTCCAGTTCTGTCTCTTTTAGCCCAGGTAAGACACTCTAACATGGTCTCTGATTCAGGAGTGGCTTGACACTAGGAATATGCCACTTGTAGCCCATTTTCTGGACACGTATATGGCCCTTGATGCAGATGGGGCAGCCGTGGCACTGTGTGCTGAGTGTGTTTCACTAATTCACGGATTGGGATAAATGCAGAGACCAAATTTCCCTCACAGGATCAAAAGAGTATATATACTTATGCTTATACTTAGCTCCATAACTTATACTCCAGCCTCAGTCCACTCCTTGTGAAGTTCCCCCAAGCTTTTTAAGACTATGCTTGACAATTCTCTCAAGGCTGCTGTCATCCTTGTTGCTTGCACACCTTTTCCTTTTCCATTCCAGTCAACTTTCCATGAATATGCTTTCACATAGACCCTTTCAACAATAAAAACAAAAACAATGCTTGAACGCTCTATTTGGGCTTCCTCTGCATTAAGATAACATATGGAATGTTAAAAAGGAAGTCTTGTGGGGCCAACTATGATGCTGATAATGGAACTCTCTTGAAAGGGTCTATAGCACTCCGTACACCCTGTCCACCTTCTGGGGCTTACTCTCCCTGTGGAGGGTATCAATAAGTGCCTTCTGGACAACTATCAAGTCTTTACTTGTATTGCATTCATTGTGTTCACACTTGAGATAAATAAGTTTGGTTTTTCTTTTATCACAGACACATATATTGGTAGATGTTTTTTCTTTACCTTGACATGTTTCAACGTATACTTCTGTCTTCATCAGAAGGTCACGCGGTGGAGTAGTGTGACACGTTTTTATCAGCTGATGTTGTTACGGAGGTGTGATCCTCCATTAGGTTTTCATGACCTGTAAGCCATAATCATCAAGATTACAACAAAAATGGCTTGAAATATTTCACTTGATATCTAATGAATCTAGGATATATGAAAGATCCACTTTTTGAACTAAATTAGGGGGAGGGGGGAATTAACTTTTCCCACAATATTCTAATTTTTTGAGACCCACCTGTAAGCTTACATACTAACAGCTACATAATAATGTTTTTTTTCTGGACTATAGTGACAATCATTGCATCATCTTCAATAGTTTTCAATATTTCTTAACTGACAAAACTACTACAATCATTAGCCTATATATGTGTGGCACAAGGTTTTTGATTTTATGCCTCCCAGTGGCTTATAAACATGCCAATTTTACATGGAAAAATTGTCCCCATTTACCTAATGCATCAGAAAGTCACAACAATTCTTTTCCATAAAAAAGTATGGTGTTACAATATTTTGACAATAACCCAAACAATTCATAAAATATCACATCATACAAGCATGTTTTGGATTATATCAAGGTTTTAGCTGCAGTGCCCTTATCACCATCAACCAACTTCAACATGCCAGGTGATGTTCTTGCAAATTCTGTGTCCAGTGTTTTTTTTTTTTATTGTAACCACACCTATCCTTGTTATCTCAGACCTCAGATGTCAGACAAGAGTTTCTAATAGAGGACATTTGTAGTTACCATATAATAACATTATTAGTTACTTATTGCCTTCTAATATTTAAAGAGCCCAAGATGTAAAACCATATTTGTCCCATTTACCTGATGTCCCAATTTACCTGACGTCACCCCATTTAAAACATGACTGTATGTATTAGTTTGATACTCCATACTTGATCTGAGTGTTCTGATATTGGATTTCCTGTATTTTTAAGTATAACAGGATTTATACTTAAAATAAATCAATACTATTTAACCTTATCTACCACAGCAGGGCCACTGATCAGTGAGCATGACCCAAGCTCTGCTGTTCCTAAATCAACATCCTGAGGTCAATAGTTGAACTCCATCGACTTGGACCATATAGTAAAAGATAGACTTGGACTCTTCAGCAAAGATTGTTAAGGCGGAGCCATTATGGCAATAAGCATAGATCCAGCGATTCAGCTTCCCAAATAGACTCCATTATCAACAGGATCCAGTTCAAATAGTGCACATCATAGTCAGTCCTACGTTTTGAAAGTTACCACAGCATACACAACTTAAAGGACTAGTTTTACACACTAAGTTTTCACGCTCACGTTTTAAACAAAATAGAGCAAACAAACATGTTTCTGCTGGCAGAATGCTGCTATTCAAGCCTTATAACAATCTTCAGGACAGGTCCCTGCATTCCAAAGGAGAGGAGAGGTACGGAAAATAATGCAATAAACAGACTATCAATTAGTCTGTTTGTGTCAATAGACGCTTGGAACAAAAGCATAGGCTAGCCTAACATAAAAACATTGAGTGGATATATGAACATACAAAATAGTCTAAAACAACATTTCAATTATTTATAATAGCAACATGACACATGCATATTGTATAACATTAGATGAAAATCGCATTGATTATAGACTCTTTGCAGAGGCAGTGCGTTCATAACTGGTGGGCCAACTCTAGGCTACACAAAAAATATTTTCATAGGCCTACCCCAAATGTAGGCTAAAGGCTTGAGTTAAACTTGAGTCTGACACCTGTGATTTAGAACAATTAATTAATACATAGGCGCTATCTATTCTCTGAGACAGACAGTTAGGCCTAGAGTTTTCATGAAAATCGCGCTGAACAGGCTATTTAGGACAGTGTCAGTGCGCTCTTTAGCAGAACGTTCATGCATGGCGGGCCATCTCTACACAAAAAACATAGGCCTATGGCCTAGGCCCTTCGTGAAAATCGCTTTGAGCAATTGTTATTAGGACGGATTGTGGGCCGTAGTCCTATGTCAAGCCATTCGCGCAAGACCTGTGCGCACATCCATCAACCCTGAAAGAAGGGGTAAGTCCATCCTGTCTCGTAGGTAATCTTTCAGCAGTGTGCACCCTCATGAAAAGATTGACTGTAATGAGAAAATGATAGGCCTACAGCTTAAAATAAGAAAAAGAAAAATACAGCTTAAACTTCCCACAACTTCAATATTTGACAACATCATGAATGGTACTTAATATGTGTTATTTTAGATAAATTACTGCTGGGCTTTACTGTCTGCTATGAATATCTAACAACTAATTGCCGTCATTGTGAAGCAGGCTATCTCGCGGTTATGGAAATAGGCCTACCATGCACTGCCATTTATATAGCTAGAATGCATGTTTCGATACATAAGGTGACGTGAGCTGAGAGTGTCTGTTGTGAGTTTAGGGGGCACGTCAGCCAGAGGGTGTGTGAGTGAGTGAGTGAGAGACTGCTGCCTGCTGACCAAAGAGGGTCACTGGAAGAAGAGTCTGAAGTGCCTGTGTTTCGGCTACAAAAACCCGCCGAACTGATCCGAAACCAGCCCAATTTTTATACACCCGCCCAAACCCATTTTTGCCCGCAAAATAGATTGCAAAACCGCCCAATTCCAATCTGGCAACCCTGTTTAATTCACGCTGGAGAGCCATGGCAACCTTGTTGCTATGGTGACCTTGAGCGCCATGCACGGACAAAGACGGACTTGCACGCCTGCCCCACTGATCAGTGCCCTGCCCCCATCTCATGGAAGAACATTTACAGCTTATGTTTTCTTACTTTCAAAACTGAACGTCAATCTCACTGGACACAAATGCAAAGGAAACCTGCGATTTGGCAATCAATCAATGATATGGGGAGATCTGACCTACAACCAGAAGGGGGCAACAACTGTCTTTATTAACTCGATATCCCAGGGCAACTTTGTGCACTGATTCAATGTTCACATTAGGCAGAACTCTGACTCTGAGAATATGCTAGGTATCCTAGAATTTAAAATAAATAAAATAGAACGTGAAATGCTTGCTCCTCATTTGTTAGGCTAACATAGCCTACTTTTTGATGAACACGCCTCTCGGCTCTGAATCCAACTTAAAGTTGCAGTTCCGTCAGAAAAAAAAAACGATAAGGCACTGATAATGCAATGTAGAAACTAAAAGTAGGTTAAATGCCTCGGCCACTAGCCTACGGTTATTTGTGTTCAGTGCAGTGCGGATCAGCGCAATGATAGAATGCAATAGCCTGCTGTGCTTTAAAAAACAAAAAAACAAAAAAAAAAAAACATTTTTACAATGGCATATTTTTAAAATGATTAATATTATTTGTCGTTCGTTTTAACTACAGTGAAACCAGAGAGGGTTCAAGCGAATCTAGTAATCAAGGATCTTTAGTGAAACTAATACATGCTCCCACTCATCGGAGTCCGGCCCCTTCCAGGTAAGGACGACGTCACATCACTACAGGACCGCAGGTTGTTCCCATGGCCTCGCGCTACATGCAAAAAGCGTCCAGCCGCCAGCGAGGAAGTCCCTCCTCATCTAATACTTGATTGGTGAGGTAGTAAACACTGTGAATTGTACCGGCATTGGATTAGTTTAGTGATTTGTCAATCATGCAACAGGTCCAGAGTTTGTAGTTATGCGTCAGGTGAAAATCATTGTATTTTGAGAGGGAAAAAAGTCAATTAACACTAGTAGCCTAACCTAAGCCTTAGATAGAACTTAAGCCTACTTGATATTGTCTACTGTAACAACGTTACTGACTTTTACAACGCAGCGAAGCCGCAACGATGAAGAGTTTAAAGTACCGCCTGAAAAAGCACGAAGTTACCATCACTGTAAGTAGACTTTTTTCTTTTTCAGTTAAGTCTTTTTCACCAGCAATCACTGAAACTTCGCGTAACGTTAATATCAGAAACCCTAGCTGTCGGTTTGTAAGAACACTGTCAGATTCACAAATCGAAGCCTACACCATTCCATTTTATTTGAAAACGATGTTTTTATTAGTGCGTTACTGAGGTGTCAAGATAGGCTATCATTTTCAGTCCCTGTGGATTGTATTGGAGTTATTCAGGTTTTTGAGCGCTCTTGGGGCAAGGGCGTTAGGTTCATGTAGCCATTTGGACACTTTGGTTAGGCTATATGACTAATGAAAGCCAAACAATCAAAACTCTGTAGGCTACATATATTCATACGTAAATGACAGGCTATTTTTTGTCATGTCATATTCCAATATGTAAAAGAGTTTATGCATAAACATAGGCTACTCATTTGAGGAGTGATCATGTTAAACTCAATTGTACATTTAAGGTGTATTGTAGCATGGTACATGGGAGCTTTTGATTATTTTTTTGCTGAATGCTAGATAGGCTAAACAGTTATGTTTACATGAAACTTTCTGGTGTAGCCAACACTTTGGATGGAATTTTAACCTTAAAATAATCATGCCACATAAAAGCTTTCCTATTAAGATTCAGCTCAGTCCTTTCAGAGCTTCAGCTGCCTGGTGCTTTTACAGGCTTCTAATTACCATGAGAAAGAAACCTTGTGTGGAGTGGTGGTTTGTGGGTTACTGAGAGGCCACCTGACAAGTTGAGTTATCATTTTTAGTATTTAAAGGAAGAATCCCTCTAATAGGTTAAACCATCAGAAGGAACTAAATAGGCTAGGCTACTTATTCAATTCTCCTGAATGCAGAAATTATTGCTACTATAGCCTACTACTACTATACTATATCACTGCGATGAACAAATACAGTGTATGAAGAGCTTCATGTTCATGAATAAAATGAATTATTGGATACTATAAAAAGATGCCTTACTCTATTGTAGGCCTATGCTGAGCCTACTTTACATCATTCAAAGCATGATATGGAAATGTTTGACCAGTTAAAATGAATGTCTGTTGTGAACTGACTAGGCTACATTCTATTATGAGTAGCTACGAGGCTAATCACCTCGGAATTAGTGCACTGAATTGTAATGTGGTGTACTGACCATAGTCAGTACTATTTTTTTTAATTATTTATTTACATTTATTAAATGTGAATTTATACCTCACACTAGTTCTGTCCCAGGTAGATTGTCACTGCATGGTGCTGCATCTTCAGTGTGGGAGTGAATAAACCCCATTTACAAGGATTACGAGTCACATTGTGATTTATGATACACATTGTTTGGAAACTACATTGTGTTTTACACAGAAGTGTTCAATGTTTTGAAAGAGTGAAGAGAAATTAATCTGTATCCTCAGAGAGCAACTATGCCGACATGGAGTAGGACTGAAGAATAGATTGTCCTTTCCTAACCACGTACAATATTTGGTTGTGCAATAAGTTCCACAGGGGAAATATATATTCTACATTTGATGGATTTACAGTTTAAATACTATTCGCTTAATTATTTTTGGTTTTGTATGAATAAGAAACAAATCTGTTTATCTATGTTATTTAAATCAGATCAGTGGCGAGGTTTTCACCCAATTAAGCTCTGCTGTTGTCCTGCATATCAAAATGTAAGACATGATGATGCAAACAAAAACAGGCATTTTGTGACTGTGTATATAACTTTCCCAAACTCTACTTAATCCGTTGAAACTCTACTTAATCCTTTTGTTTTGGTTAAAAGTTACCTGTGGTAGGTGATAGGTTTAGGTGGTTGTGTAGGTTTTTGAGGTTGCGTGTTTGGGGCAAGTTAGCAGATGAGTTTTTCCAGTAAAGAAAACTTCCATCTAGACGCCTGAGGGTAGTGTTGTCGTTACATAAAGGCTAAACGCCCTACTGGCTGTTGTCAGCGGTTTGGCGGGGGTTGTTGTGACCTGCAGACGGAGGTGAGTGTCTGTTGTTGAGTCAGGGAAAGGCGGATTTGTGTTTGTATTAAAACCTCAGCCCTGTTCTCTGGGACCCGCCACACCCTGGCCGGACCTGTTGGGATTTATGCACACAATAAGGTCGCCCTGAGTATCAAAGGCACAACACAGCCCCTGCAGCCACGCGGAGATAATCCTCCATGTTATATTGTTTCACATATCGAACAAATGCCTCCTCTGGCTGGGGAATGAGGAAGACTTCCTTTCTACAAAAGCGATACAGTATGTGTTTTCTCAAGGCATTAATCCATTTTCAGCTGGATTGTAGGTTAGGTATAAACTAAACTTTTCTTTAGGCATGCTGTTTTGGAGGTAAACCGTTCACCTGTACCCAGCAACATCTCACTAGTATTGTCCTGTCACAATTTCAGTAATCACACATTCTTCTCTCTCATCCAAGTGATCCATGAGTATGAAAGTGAATCAGTAGTCAGTTCCTACTTGTGAGCACATTTGGATACGAGTTGACCCGAGTTGATATCAAATTCATCAATAGGAGGAGAGACAGTGTGTTGGTTAGTGTGGACGCTCATATCGTTATAGTTGTAGTTATCTGCATAGTTGTCGTTCCTGGTGTGAACGGCCCTTTATTCTTGGCTGGAGATGCTGGAAGTTTCCCCTCAGCTGATGCGTTTTGTCTTGTCATCCTGCTGCTGCTGCTGTATATCGATCATCTGAGCTGCTCGGCCAGGCCAGAAGCCATGGGGCTCCTTGTGGAGTTGCATTGTTTGGTTGAAAGGCTCGACTGCACCAAGGGTGGGCCCCCAGAGTGCTTGGAAAAGTCGGACAATGTGGATTGAAGGTTATCCTAGCATGAGTAAAGGGCCTGGGATTACTGAGGATGTGAATGCACCGTGGATAAAAGCCCCCATTCCTGCACCGTGCCGCTGTGGGAGCTCGGTCCAGCTTCGTCAGCACTGCACGTCACTGGGGCCACGCTCCTAAAGGAGTTACAGAAGGTTGTCCTGTTCCACCATCAAAATGTGCTGTCGCAGTTGTCTCAATCATTCTTCAGTGATGCACTGACACTTTGGTCATCCGAGGCCAAGGGGATTTTTGTTATTTGAGAACTGAAAATACAGTTTTTATTGTTTCATTTTTCAGTCATGTGTGTTGTCTGTGGTCTATGAAATCCTACCATGCCTTTACCTAGATTTAATAGAATATTAATCCAACTGTTTTGACAGTCCTATAGTTAATTGATCTAGGACCGCCAAACTTTGTATAGCTTGAAAGCGTAAAGAATGAATCCAGGATATAAGTAGCAAATATTCTGCCATTACAGAAGTATAACGTCCATGAACCTTGAAAGGCGCTTATAAACTAAATGTATTATTATTATTATTATCATTATTATTATTATTCAGAATCACATAATGGGCCATCCTTCATTATGGAAAAGTACTGCTTGCTAGCCTGGTCTTTGCTGAACTAGGAGTGTGCAGAATCATGAGTCGTTATGGCTTTATGTACATCATGTACGTAAAACACACAGACCCGGCTGAATGAAAGTCACAGTTTGGCGCCATTGCTCTGCCAGAGCTTTTAGAAGGGGCTTAGGGAAAGCCTGAGAGAAAGGCCGTGTGTTTCAGAAAACAAGCGCATAGACACTCAGGGGAGTGAATGCTTTATCTTGCCACTGAGTAAGCCATCTGAATGACTGAGCTGCCAGCTAATGCTCTGCACTCTGTGCATATTAATATCAAGATGTACTCGCTGCTTTCATGATGGAGACTGAGAAATGGGAATGATGACATTAAGCTGCTTGATGGTGGTCTGTAGTCATTAAGATAAGCTTGATTAATACACTTGGATATACTTGGGGTACAGAGTCTCAGACGTTTACCAGATTTAGATAGTGGGTGTTGTGCATGGCTTTCTAATGTCTTTTAATCACAGAACCTCACCTCACCTCTCGTTATTCAAATGTACAATTGTATGGAACCAGGAAGCTCAGGCTAAATACAGGCCATCTTGTCTGCTAGCCCATCCTCCATCCACCACCACCCGGGGAATGTGATCTGCTGTCCCCTCCCCAGGAGGACTCGTGGGCATAAAAATGCCAGAGAGTGATGCTTGCTGTGGAGGTTGGGAGTCAGTTTACACTGGGAAATGCAAAGCAAGGAAACCGTCGCTCCCCGCCGGGAAGGTGAAAAGTCTAACGTTTCAAGGTTGTTTTGTGAGCAGACCAAAGAGGGAAGGGAGTGGGCCAGTTATTGCATTCCTGTCATGTAATCTTCATGATGTTCTCTCATGGCAGGGAGAGCAACAGAATAGCTTTGAAAAGAGTGGGAAAAGGTAGAGCCTTTTTTGTCAGCCCAGGTAGATATTGCATCTTGCTTCAATTAGTGTACATAACATAACTGTCTCCGGCTTCTCTTAGATTTTAAATAACCATAAACGACTTACTCTAAATGATCACATGAATGACAAATTCAAGAAATGAGGAATTCCCGCTTGTTAATTAACCAGTTACGTGGATGAACCAGAACACTGAATCACCAGAAAAAGAAGAATGCTGTGATATGCTGATTCAAACCTTTGTCTTATTGAGTCTGTGTTTTAAAACACACAAGAGGTTCTTTTGGATGAGAAAGTAGGCTACATTTGAGTAAATTGGTATTAGTCTATTACTACTACAGTTCTATTTAAATGGACACTACAGTTATATTTAAAACAGATCAGTAAAAAACAGGAATTATTTATTTTTTCATTTTGGTAAATGATCAGATTGTTACAGCCTGTTGCTACGGAAAAGTTGATTTTGTTCTCTCAGACTTTGCGTCTACGTAGGAAGGTAGGTGGGTTTCTACGCATTATTGATTATTGGATTTTCTGGCCAGTTTATAGCAACACGTATACGCAAACTCTTCTTTGTATTTCACATCCCTGTTAAGTGGGCAAAGCCAGGGTTTCTGTTTTGCCCAAAGTGATTGAAACACGACTTTGACATTAACTAAGCAGGCAACTAACATGATTAGAATAGATCTTCTCCCCTTCACCGTCACTTTCCCTAATCAGAAACATGTCTATTGCATACTTATACAGGGAGAAAGGTATCTTGTGGAAAGAGCCCTCTGGGAATGTGTCTGTAATTGAACCTAGATTTAATTCTAAGCTGAATTTTTGATCTTCCGGGCATGGTCAGGTTGAAGCTACACAATTAAAAGCTGCTGGTAGCCACTAAGTAGCTTAAATCATGTAGACTTCAGGCAGCGTTTAGGCTTTTGAAATATGTTTAAAGATGTAAAAATATTTAAGCTCTCAAACGGAGGAAGTTGTCCGGGCAGTTCCATTCATCTTTCTGTCCGCCCCCACACACACACACACACAATGCACCTTGGTTGACTTTGTCAGGTGATCTATTCTAACCCTCAAGTTATCCATAAGTCCTCTGCTCTTCCTCCTCCTCCTCTCCTCTGCTCCTCAATTCCTGTGACTGTGGTCTGCAACCCTGTGGTGTCTTAGAAAGAACCCAGGAGTTCTTGGCTGCCATGGGCCAGTGCTCTGGCACTGAAAGTCCTCACACCCTGGAGCTTACACTGGCACACAAGGCCGGCCCTCCTTAGGCCTCGTTAGAAAACACTTCGCTACTTTTACTTTTCCTTCAAACTGTTTGCCATGCTCAGTTAAAAGCTCTCTTAAGTTTCTGTTTGGCTCCAGACGCAGTGCCTCGTTTTATTGTATCATATTTGACTACTTTTTTGAGTTTTCTCTTGCTTTTCTGCAATGAACTAAGCAGGACTTACAAGCATACTATGGGAAGTCCAGAATTATGCATGATGGCTGTGTCCCAGGTTGCAGGAATGTGGAGTACTTGGAGAGCAAGAATGTAGCCTACTCAGTGGAAGTGGAATGAGTTCATCTTTTTTGTTTCAGTTTGGGGCTGGCTCTCAGTAGGGAATATGAAAGGTTTAGAGTAGTCACAGAATGACCTTGAACCAAAGTTGACATTTCTCCTTGGAAATGCTATCTTTAGATATGTGCTTCGGAAAAAACCAAAACTCTCACCTCTCCTTGCTGAATCACAAGGTCAAGAAGCTGATCCTTTTTTATTAGTAAAACAATGTTGCTTATTACGCCTGTTTCTTCATTTGCATGCAAGAGAAACCGCACATGGCAGTTATTATGACAAAGCCTGATGCGTTTCAACGCGTTTGATCTACTGTTGCATTCATTGGCAGGCCTTCTTTCACCGTTTACTCTGGCATGTAAATGGACTCTGAAATACCAAAAGAAGCCCGGGGTGGGAGGAGCCCAAAATGGAGGCCAATGAATTGTGCCCACAGATACTGATATCCTGTGGAATGCACTTGGCAGGGCGCGCTGTTGGCGGCCTCCCCGCGTGTACCGACAAGAGCCATTGTGTAAGAGAGCAGATTGGCTGCTCGGGAGAGGCCGTTAAAAACACATTTTGCTTGAGCGAGGACGTCATCACCTACAGCCACAATGCAGGCGTCTCAGAAGGTCTTGACCAGTCCGCATGCCCTCTGCAGCTTCCGTGTTTCAACAGGTTGCTCTTTAAAAAAAAAAAAAAAAAGATTAAAAAGTGCTTCATACAGGTTGTATGTCAGATCTTATCAGTCAGTGGTTTTCTTGTAGATTCCATGTTGAATCAGAGGTGACGTTTGAAAATTTCCTTTGCTTTGATGCGCCTTACCAGTTTGTATATGTAAGGCTGAAGAAGATTAGTTTTTATTTAATGCGAGCTGGAGCGGAGAATAAGCTAAGCCAGTCGAATGGAATCACTTATGGTGCACTAACATCACCCTGCGCAGTGGGAGGCAAGATGAATGGAAACCCTGAGATAATGATATGCACAAACCATAATGCAAATCACTACGTGCGCAGTGTACAGATTGTGAAATGCTATTTGACACTCTAAATGGGTTTCCCACTGTCTGCTTTTGAAAGCGCCTGGAACATAAAATCAGTTTTCTTGAGTTGTTTTCTTTTTTCAAGACGTCTCTGAAAAAAATGTAGTGATAGTGAAGTGAAATTGACTAAAATTTGTGCAAATAAATCTATTCATAAAAACAGAGCAGGCTTATATAGTGCGTTGGATGACGAAGATCACACATGATTCATTCCTCATACTCCCACTCAATGGTGCTGATTCAACATGGCATCTAAACATCATCAAAGTCTAGCATCCGCTAGCCACTACCCGCTGAGCCAACAGTAGCCGTCAGCAGCCTTTATTGTTGTGACATGTTGCGTCCGTGCTTGTTTTGTTCTTGGGCCCGATAGGGGCTGTGTGCGCGCAGGCATGTTCGTGGGTGAGGGGGTTTGTGGAGACGAGTCATGGCAATCATGGGAGATTTACCCGTGGCCCCTCGCCTGAGCCACAACGTACAGGGTCACACATCCGGGGCTGAGCCCAGAACGCCTCACGCCACAGGAACTCGACAGAATACGCTGTCGCGCAGGGATCAAGACTCATGACTGGGCCGCAACCCCCAACTCCTCTGGGGGTAAAAATGAAAAGATTCCATCACTCTAATCGAAAGTTATTTAAGAAGGGATTTCCCGGCTGTTCAGCCAGAGACTCATGAGCCATGTGAGAAGTCGTCGCTTCCCCTGAGAACCTCTCACTGGAGAAACACCATGGGAAATGTATTACTGTAATATACCAGCATCCAGCAAGTCTGCCAGGATTTTCTTTTTGTCCTTTTCAGCAAATCTTTTGAATAATAATGTGCCTGCGGTAAGCAGCTCACAGTTATGAAATTATTCAGAAGCGGTTATCAGACCTTTCTGTTGTCTTTTCTAACTACTGCCCTCCAGAGGTAAGGCAGGCTACTGCAGAGTGGTTTGCTCTTAATAGACAGGTATACTGTAGTAGATCTCTGTTCCATGACTCAAACAACAGTGAACCAGAAATCTTCCATTATATTCCTTGACTTTTCTCCAAAAAAGGAGAGGGAGCACATGAGACAGGCGGAGACGGCCCCTCTGAGTCAGTGGTGAGTTAAGGGTGGGGTGGCATCTTCGCACAAGCCTGAGCTTGCCATGCTTGGGGCTTTACTGGAATGTTGCTGGGCTGAGGAGGCAGATTTACAGCAGTGCTTATGCTCAGAGTGGGTGTACACACACCCACACACACACACAGAGAGAGAGAGAGAGTGTGAGTGAGCGAGTGGTGACAGACATACACCTTTCAGTCTCCGCCCTGTTTTCACAGACCACAGAAACTCTCTCGACGCTCTGATAGCGCTTTCAACACTTCACACTGTTGACACGGGTTCACCTCATTTCACCGACTTTGCCACTAGTTCTCTCCATCCAGAAACTCACGTCATGGTCCAGACACGTTCCTGCTCATAGACTACACCTATAGCTTGCTGCGTGTCCAGCGTTATGAGCGCGGGTTGCGCTCGACTTTGCTGGAACAGTGCCGAGTGTTTTTGTTGCTGGACAGCCAGTCCAGTCCCCCTCCGTTCTTGGCCCACTGGGCCGCGTTCTCCACTGCAGCACAGCACAGCACAGCACAGGGGTAAAGTAAACCCTCTCCACAAATGCATGTCAGCAAGCCAGCTGGAACAATACGCCACTCCCGCCGGCCAAAACCAATAAGCCGGTCTGTTTTCATAGTCCCCGTGAGGGACACTGTTATTGCGGCCGCGGAATTAAAACGTGCCAGTGAGGTCACAATCACGCTTGGGGGTTTGGGGATTTTATTGGTCAGGGGACCCTGTGAAAGGGGGTGAATAACCGAGAGAGTAGGCGTAAGGTCATGTTAATGCTATTCCAAACACGAGAGGAATTTTGGTTTAAATGTTGTTCTTTTTTTGGATTGTTTTTGGACTTAATGTGTGGCACATTTGCCTTTGTTATCATTTCTTTTGTTTCAACACAATGTTCCATGAGTATGCTTGGATGCGGTTTCAGACTAGTATTGCAATGTTTTGATATTTGGGAGATATTTTCAGATATGTGAACGTGTTGAATCGCAGGGAACGGCGTTTTGAGTTATTGAGGTTGAGGTTTAGAAAGGAATGACTGCCTTCTCTATGCGTTTTGGAGGCAGAGCTTATATTAAAATGCAGTACGGGTTTTGCGGTCGTGATATCAAATTTACAACTTCCTGTGTGAAACCCAAAGGGGGGTTGGGGGGTTGTTTGTGCTGGAGTTGTTTGAAATGGATTCTTTTGTGCTGGATCAT
Organism: Alosa sapidissima; assembly: GCF_018492685.1. Lineage (NCBI taxonomy): Eukaryota > Metazoa > Chordata > Actinopteri > Clupeiformes > Clupeidae > Alosa > Alosa sapidissima. The sequence goes on along the minus strand of NC_055970.1, from coordinate 15,857,520 downwards.
GTTCTGAAGAGAAAAACAAAGTGTTTTTTGAAGTCTCGCCCTGTGTTGTGCAATGAATAAAATCAATGTTTTTTTTTATCGAGAGAGGGTTTAATCAGATAACCTCGACGGTCGATTCCAACGCTTGGTCACGGGCGTCAGGTCATCTGCCGCTTTTATTGTGTTTTATGCAGAAGTTCTCTCCCAGTCTAATTCACTGGAGTAGTGTGGATGTCCTGAGAGGATCTGGCTTAGTGCGGCCTGTAAAATTCAGCAGTGGCCCCTGTGTTCTGTATTCTGTGTGTAGTTGTTTTTATTTTCTTTGTGGCACTATTCATACATTTTATATGGCCTCACTATGCGTTCATACTTTACTTTCTGTGCACAAAGTTATTAACCAGAAAATGCTATGTAAACAGTGAATTATTAACTCTGTTTTGTAACTTTTGTTTGGGACGTTTGCAGTTCTCAGCATGTATGGTTGGTGGCAGCACAGTTCATAGCACTCAAGTTGTCCATCCCATGTAGAGTGTGCCAGAGCTCACCATGGCTTTTGTGTGTGTGTGTGTGTGTGTGTGTGTGTGTGTGTGTGTGTGTGTGTGTGTGTGTGTGTGTGTGTGTGTGTGGACCGAATAGGAAAAAGGTTAGCGGGGTCAGCAGAAAGTGGATCCCTCGAGCTCCAACCTGCTGTCGGAAGTAAGGGGGGGGGGGGGTAGCAGGGAGGTGGCATGACCTCCAGGCCAGAGGTCACATTGGACTGGCCGAGTGGACTGCTGTCTGGCTGCAGCTGGGCAGCTGGCCGGACACATGGCTGTGAAATTGGACGGTCACTGGGGACCTCCAGGGCTCCGCTTCCTCCCAGGAGAGGAAGGAGTGTGTGCCTGGCCCTCTCGCTTTCTCTGTGTGCGTCTGACGCTCTGTCTCTGCCCTCCCCTGCCTCTCGTTTCCCCTGACTTTGACATGTCCAAAAGCCACATGTCCAAAGAACATTTCTTTTACATTCTAAAGACTACGACCACCAACTTTATAATGTTGGAATGTATTGGCCATAGCCTGGTTAGGGGCAAGGGGCAACAGAGCTCACCAGTCAGATTGGGCTGAACAGCAGCCCACCCTGGGGCTGTTTTGTGGTCATTACCAGGGCATGATGGAGCTGTCCTCAGGCAACCAATGAAGCCTAGATGAATGAAGAACTGGGCATTCTGTTACCCACACACACACCATTCTGTATATTATGTTACTAACCCAGGGCTGGTTCTAGCCTATCATATTTGGGTGGGCTGGTAGAAATTTTCGGTGGACAACATAGCAAAGCAGTCAAATTGGATCAAAATTGACAAACACAAAACACAAACACACCAAAAAATCGGTGCTACCTAGCTTGATTTGCTGAAGCCAACAGGCAGGGATGGGCAGTATTTCTGATACGTATTTAAAATTTCAAATACAAAATAGTATTTTGTATCAAAATACTTTTATATGTGTGTATTTTTGTAGTTTAAAAATACTACCAAATAGTTTTGTTAAAACAAATAACCTACTTTTGGTGATGACATCATAAAAGTGCAAAACAATGAATGTAGCCTCTGACTAACTTGTGTTGACTTTTTAATTGCTCAGACCTGTTGTGATCATAATATTGAGGTTCAGGAAGATGAGTGCGAGATGAGTAACTTGTAGGTTGCTAACACATACAGTACAATATACTTCCTCCAATACCAACCTCAAGTTTATTAAAAAGCTTTAATGATCAGTTTATTGAGAACCAATCGGCATGGAATCGGTTATATGTGGTTGCCCTGTTATATTCATAGACAGTAAAAGTAAATCTGGGTACGCATTGATGATAACTTGCCAAGCGGTAGTGACAAGTCTTAGTTGTGACTTTTTGAGTGCATCTCTGATACAGTATTTAGGCTATGAGATGTAACAGGCAGGTCGGCATAGTTGTTGAGTGTTTGCAGGTTATGGCATGTCCCATAGGCAGAGAAAAGCTGTTGCTCGCAAACATTGTCCACTTAATCAACAGAGTCAGTGTACTGATGAAGGAACAGATTAAATAGACAGATATTTTAGAAAATATCTGTCTTTCAAAATACAAATATGCAGTATTTTATTTTGATACATGGTTTGCTAATATATTTTGTATATTTTACACTTAAAATTAGGGTATTTGATATTTTATTTTAATACATTTTGATGTATTTTTGCCCATCCCTGCCAAGAGACATAGAATCACACACAAGGGCATAGGTTTGGTCTCAGCTTCGGTGGGGACACAATATACTTTTTTGATACACATCATACCCCCACCACCTTGACGCCATCAGTAATATTGAATATTGTGCGATCATTCACATCAGTGGCGATTCGAGACTTTGATCAACCCTCCACGCACGTGCGCACACACGCAAGCACACACACAGAGCCGGCCCTGTACCCACCATTCTATATACTCACACACACACCATTCTGTATACTCCGCTACCCACACACACCGTTCTGTATAGTGTTACCCACACACACACCATTCTGTATACTCCGTTACCCACACACACACTATTCTGTATACTCTGTTACCCCCACACACACACCTTTCTGTAAATTCTGATAATGGCTGGTGGCAAAGCAGGTCAGATGAGCCCTATTGTTCGCCTTCCCTTCAAACTGGACTGGGTGTGGGAGCTAGAGATCTAGCCATGCACCAGTGAGTGGATGTCTGTCCTCTTTCACATTCCATGTCTCTCATTCTCTCTTTTTCTCTTCCTCTGTCTCTGACTCCCTCTCTCCCTCCGAGCTGTCTCTTGTACTCTTATCTCTCCCTCTCCCTTTACCCACTTGGCATGTAGCATTACTGTGAGTCCCACTTCCCCCGAGACAGGGAGGGGTGTGTGTGTGTGTGTGTGTGAGAGAGACCATAGTGGTGGGGCTAATTAAAGCATCAATTTGCAATCTCCATAACGACAGGTACCTCTTATTGCGGCCTTTTGCACTGGCTGAGTGTGAATGCACGTCAGCCGGTCTGAAAATAGTCAGTCGATTACGACACCCCCTGCGCACCCCCATCAGACTTTTATTCCCTCTCAGCAGAATGTTACTTGCCATTGGTGTGTCGCAGCTCGGAAACCTAAACAAGCCGTGCTGGTCAAGAGGGCAAACACAATGTGGGCCAGGGTGTTTCCGAAGGAAGAACCCAAAGTCAAGTCCCAACCCATCTCCTCCTTGGCTTTAAATGCCCTTTGCCTGAGTTACTTGAAAATGCTCCTCTGCAATTACTGGTGCTACTAGGATCCTTCATGGGACATTTTTCACATTTCACAGCAGGGAAGCAAAAACCCCTATCTTTTTTTCCTGCTCTAGGAAGGCCAAGTTTAAAAGGTCTTTGATGTGCAGTCACTCGCAGGAAATCCTCTCAGTTGCCTCGAGTGAGCTTGGTCTTGTCGGGCCTTGACCTGAAAAAGCTCTAAAAAAGACTTATTCTTTCGCTCTCTCGGTTCTCACACACACACACACACACACACACACACACACACAATCTTTTTCCATCTTTTGTGAGTCAGAACATCGTGAGTCAGAACATCGGAACATCATCCCCTTGTCATTCTTTTTAAGACCGAACATTCTGGAGTGGTTGTGCTCTGGGTGGGAGTTCTGCCAAGTCGCCCCAGGCAACCCACTGTCGTCATCAGGGTCATCAGCAGCTCTCTGGCCTCTGGGTTTTCCCATCTGAGGCAGCGTGGGCTAAATCAGCACCACTGATGTCTTCCACAGGTGTGAGACTGTGGGGCTGGGCCTGAGATGATGGATGCAGAGACACGGACACCTGGAAAGAGAGAGAGGGTGTCTTGTTTGGGCCTCCTCCTCCTCCATCTCCCCCTCCTTCTCCTCCTCCTCCTCCTCTCCTCTGCTCCTCCTCCCTCTCTGCCATCCTTGTCCAGGTGGTGGTTGCGTGTCGGAGGTGATGAGTGAGATGGCTGAGAAGGGTGCCAAGTAAGCCCCATAGATCACATATCACTCTCACTCACCAGCACTGTTGCGGCCCAGCTCCAGCAACATGGCGGGTGGGGGTGGGGGTGGGGGGTGTTTTTAGCAGTGGTTGCTTGACTGCCAAACACTTAGCTGTTTCACACTCAAACACATATACACAACCAAAATCTCTCCCTCTCTTTCGCTCTCTCTCTATCTCTTTCTCTCTCACTCTCTCTCTGTCATCTTTCTGTCTTTGCCAAACTCACACACACGATATACCCCCACACATACTTTCTCACACATTCAGAGAGGGAGCGAGCAAGAGAAGTGCTCTGACCTCCCATCTGAAGAGCTCTGAGCGTCTCAGGTATCGGGAAGTGCATTTATCACGGGGGATTTAATGTGTCAGGATATTAGGATATATAGTCCCGTTAGGAAGTCGGGGGGATTGCTTTTAGAATGAGCTGCAGCGCTCTGAGGCGCAACACCATAAAGTGAAGCCCAGTACAGACCTCACCTGCAGAGGAACGGGCAGTTTTGTCAGCATACGCACACTGCAGAGGCCACTCACTGACACTGACACAGTTCCGCTCTTGAGCAGGCTAATGAAAAATGTGCTAGTCTAATGGGGTTGAAACCAGGATAAGTGTCTGTCTTATCTCAACTTGTGGTATTTCAAAAGGGAATGTTCCTTGCTTTGGGAAATTCCTGACTTCTTACTCATGCGCCCACAGTGTTTTTGAGGGATATTATGATCCATAACAAGGTCTTTTTTTAGCAACACTGTGAATCATTGGAGACATTATCCAGAGCTTCGTTAGTTCCTGTATTTGTAAAGTGTAGTGTTTACACTTCATCGGTCAGTGAATTCATAGAGACGTGCGTGACTAACTTCTAGCATTTTATGATAGCTTAACATCACACATGATAGCTTAACATCACACCACAGATGCAAATTAGCTAACTAGCTAACTCTGGTATAGAACTAGTTCTGTACATGGTCCCTGTCAACTAAACTAATAAACTAACTAAACAAACTAAATCTTTTAAGAAACATGTCATGAATATGAATAACTACAATCTGCAATCACTTTTGTTCCATTTGAGTTGTAGGCTGGTTTTGTTTGTTTTGGTGTGAACCATCTTCTTTAGTATGAGACTTGCACGTCTCACTGGGAATGTATGGCGCAGCCTAGTAGTCTGCGGTTAGGATGACCTTTATCAGATGACGTAAATCAGACGAGAGAAGGTCCGCTGTTTGTTGAAGCCAGCTCAGGAGAGGAGCCGTCAGGTCAGAGACCACAGCTGACCGGGCTGTCAGCACAGACTTATTGATAGAGGTAAGCTCTCAACACATGAGTCATGTCACAGGTTTTCACCTGGAGTAGATTGTACGTACTCGCTGATGTCTTGCTGACATACACGCAGCTCTTTAGTGCTGCTTTCGTTAATATGCAGACTTTTGTCTGAATAAATGCATGCTGCTGTTCTAGTCGACTTGGCATTAGTGAGCGTGGTGACAGAACTGTGTCATTTTTAACATCTTCACTATTCCACTGTCCGCCTAAAATACATGCAGGCTGTCGTTCCCTAGAAGCCTCTGACGAAAGCAGAGGTCCGGCCTGCTGTGGGCTTATTTAAGCGAACAAACAGGGCGTTAAAGGTGGTCCATTTTAGTTCCTTTGTTTCCATGCGGGAGAGCAGTTTAGGTAAGCAGACACCGACACCGGCCTCTTCACATCATGGGTCATGAGGACCGGCGTTTTCACATGGACACAGAATAACAGCACTACTCGTTTGCCACCGGTCTGCCTGTAGCCAAAACCTGAGACCCTCCTGACGCATAGAATGTGTAAATGAAACGCGTCCACATCCCAGCAACACTCCCCACCACCCACCCTCCTGCCCACCAACACCTCTGCAGACCCCTAGCCCTCCTGCCTCTGTCCCGCGGTTTTTCTTTCACCCCAGCTCCAAATAAAAAACTGACGTCTTCCTTTGGAAATAGCTGGTACGTGCAATGTTTACCACCAAGGTGTGGTGGAGTAGCGCGGTCCCAGACAGCTGATTGTAAAACGGCCGACACATAATCCAGCTACCGTGCAGGCGGGATCAGCCGCCGCTTGAAGTTTTTAAAGTTTGGGAGGCCTGGAAGGGTACCCTGGGGGGCCCGAAGCCAACGGACTTAAATCTGCAACTGTAATCCCCCCCCCCCTCCTCCTCTTAGGTTAATATTTCTAGATGCGGTGCATGCCGATCGAAGCAAGCAAGCAAGGTTCCTTCTTGGCTGGCCTTGTTTCTCGCTGGATTGACACCCACCGCAATTACTCATGCATATAGCATGCTACGGGTGGGGTTATTCTTAGAGCATGCCTGCCAATCAGTCACAGGGGAAAGGTTGGAGGGTCAAAAAATAAAGAGGTAACCAGTCTGAGGGGTTGTCTGCGCAGTGTTTACCGGAGAGGGGAGGTATTTTAAAACCCAGGAGAGCGCACATATTTACCGGGAGGGGGTTGGCCGACCTTGCCATTTGGCTGTTGGGAGAGGCACAGAACGGCAGGCAGCCGAGAGGATCTCCTCTCACTGGAAAAAAGAGAGAGAAGAAGAGAGTCTGTCTGTGTGTGTGTGATTTGTGTGCGTGCGTGTATGTTTGTGTGTAGGTGAGTGCCCCTGCACAACCTCAGTCACACACACACACACACAAACACTCGGCTCAGAGCAGCGAAGAGGAGGAGCATTGGGCTGAGTAGGGCTGTCCCAGGGACAGCCTCCCATCTGCCTCCCTGCCTGCCTGTGTGATCGTTTGTGTGTGTGTGTGCGTGTGTGTGTGTGCAGTAGTGCAGGGATGAGTGCCCAGGGAGAGCAGCTCTCGGACTGGGCAGCAGTGGGAAAACTCTGCCCACGACTCTCCCTGGTCATCAGCAAGGCACTGGTTGCCCATGCTCTCACAGGACTTTTCTGAGACACACACACACAGAGGAACTTGTTGCTGCTCGCTCTGTGCTCAGACGCTTTTTTTGACCTAAACAAATCCCCCCTCACTCGCTGGCTGAGTGACTTTCTGTGAACAGAAAGGGCAAGGGGGGGGTTTGACGTTATCTTGAGAGGAACTTCAGCGAAGCTACATCATCCCAAAGGACCAGCACCTCCGTCGCCATGAGCCGATGGCTGAAGTGCACTTCTACATACTTTGTAGGTATCCGGCGGGATTTGAAGTGGCTTTTGAATTGTCCAGTGGGTTTGTTTTGTTTTATATGCAGACATGGGTGGTGGGGAAGGGTGTGTGTGTGTGTTTGTGCGTGGATGGGGGTGGGGGAGTGTTATCAGTCACTCGGACCTGTCCAGTAGTTGGAACAATGTTTCTCAGTTTCCTACAAAGAGTGTGTGCAGCCGAGAGCTGCAGTTCTGGGTTAAGGCTGCCATATGGTTCTCTGAGCAGCTTAAAGGCTTGTTTTAACTTGCTGTCGAGAGAAGATTCCCCACAGGCTGTTAATTTCTCTCCCTTCGTTTATTTAGCTGACCACGTTGTTGTGAAATAGGGATTCCGTGTGGTTAGTAGGTTTGCAGAAGTATGTGGCGAGAGTTTGTCGGTTATTTCCTCTAGTCGATTAACACTAGGAAGTATACTGCATCTGATTGTTTGGTTAAATGAATAACAATGGCTGGACTTGACTTGCTTGCATTCCCACGTGCGAAAGCTTTCGTTGCCTGACAGTTAGCCCATTTTAATCTTGAAGTTGTCAAGTCCTACACAGTCCTGTGTCTGCCCTCTTAGCCTGCTAACCTCATCTCTTCTGTGTGGAGTGACTGACGGTCTCTCTAGTATACTGGACTATGCTTGATTGCATCTTCTGAATATTTCCTGTCATTGTGTTTTTGTAACTAAACTTGAACTAAAATGGTGTTTTGACTATGCATCTGTAATTCCCCCTTCAGAACACTGATTGGAACAAGTATGACGATCGGCTGATGAAGGCTGTGGAACGCGGCGAGGTGGACAAGGTGGCCGCAGTGCTGAACAAGAAGGGCATCATCCCCACCAAGCTGGACGTGGAGGGGAGATCTGCGTGAGTGCTACCCCCTTAAACCTTCCAAAGCACCCCAAAACCCAAACTCTAACTCTTATGCCCCCCCAAAACCATAACCCTGATGCCCCTTTACCCCATCCCTTCCCCAAAGCACCCCAAAACTCCTAACCCCGATGCCCCCTTCCCTCAGCCTTAATCAGCATTCAGCACACGCTCACAAAGGCCTGACGCAGATATGCCCTTTGAGTCCTCTAACTGTGCACCCAGCTATGAATCATGGGTAGGCACCTTTCAACGCGCTGCCCGCGGAGACTCGCTGCATAGCCAGACATGGGTGCGTTTCTGTTTGGTTAAGCAGAAGTGAATTGCGCTGTTATTCCTGTTTTCCTCCTGCTGTGGCCCAAAATGGAATGAAAGCCATGGAAGCTGTGGGTCACTCTGTAAGAATGTCTGCCTCCGCTGTGAGGAATAGAATGGTTGTTTGTTTTTATTTTTGGCGGCCTTTCGCCGACAATGGTGTGCAAAACAAGGTCGGGGGGCATGCACTACCTACCGAGTGACATAGACTCCGCATGACATCACCGTTTTCCCCCTTCTGCCACCGCCTGCCCTCTCCAAATGACATCACCACAAACGGCTTTGCCCCCCCCCCCCCCCCCCCCCTGCTCAAACCCACTCCACCCCACCCCACCCCATCCTGCATGCCAACGCCGATCTTTCTACCCCCCCCCCCCCCCCCCCCCCCCCCCTCACACTGAAGACCTGGCTAGATGCATTGGGACATGCACTGCCAGCTAGGCGCCCCCGATGGCCACACATGGAAGTGATTAGGATCTGCAGTGGGGCTCCTGGTTTTTCCAGTTGATCCCTTTAGCTGGGATTGTGTTTGTGTGTAATCAGCTCTGAGGTCTGCTGCAGTGCAGACTTCAGGGCAGGCTATGGCTATGGCTATGGCTATGGCAAGCACACTGGTCTGTTGGGCTTGGCCAGGCCTCCGTCCCCCTGGGGCAGGAAAGGAGCTAGCACACAAAGTAAAATTAGAATTTGGATTTGGTGAAATTGCAGGATTTGTCCCCGGTTGGGTTGAGCGGGACTGTCCAGCTGCACAAATGCAGACTCCATGTGGCTGCAGATTTTGAGCTGGCAGGTTATTTTTAAATGAAAGCAAACACAGTGTAGGCTTTAGCACTAAAACCTGCATAGCTCCTGCACCTCCCACAGTAATTGATAGCTGTCAGATGGACAGTTTGTCTAACCACCCAAAGCCAGCCATACCTTTCCATAGTAGCCTCTGGTGTAGCTTTAATTAGCACTAGCCTGCTTTTTTGGACCTCCACACTGGAAGTAGCGTGTTGAGGAGCTCGGTAGGCTCACATTGTTGTGTGTCTGGTAGTGAGTGTTAGATCTCAGGGGATATGACACTCGGTATTTTCAGCCACACATGAGCTGCTTCTAGAACAAGTGGCCTGTGCTGCTGCTGGTAGGAGCAGGAGGGCCTGGACTCATAATAAGGTGACAGAATTTTGCAAGCCTAAATCAGCGCCATCAAAGACGCCATGGCAGATTGTAGAGAATCACAGCTCGGCACAATAAACACCAGTGTGACATATGAAGCCAAATTGTCTCTGGCAGCCCCCCGCCCCCTCCCCACCTCTCTTGCTGGCCCAGCGTTTGTGCGAGAGCTACGTGATGCTACGTGACTTACTGGAGGCCAACGCAGCCTTCTGATTTGAAGTCGTCCGTGACGGGCTTATTGTTCCACGTGCGCACGCTGCTGCAGCCGGGCGCTCTCGTTTGCCCAATTGCACAATTAATTACACATTCTGCCATTTAATTGGCCTCCCCTGAGCCCCTCTCCTCTGTATAGAAACGGCAGACAATCATGTTTGGGCCGCCTCTGCTTAATTTAAATGCACATCCACTGCTTCCAGTCGAGGTGTTTTTTTTTGTTGTTTTTTTTCATAATTGGGATAATGCAGCAAATAGGCCTATGACAAAAAAAGACTGCAATGGTAGGCTTGATCTAGTGAAATCTCTCAGCTGTGTTCCTGTGTAACATGTCAGAGGCCACATCTGCTCATCACAGTCAATCAAGCACTCTCTCCCAGCGAATATGTTGACATCTAATAATGTTTGTAAGGACCCCAAACCCTCTGTCTGACGTGCTGCTGGGCATAAGAACAATCAGAATTTCATCAGACCAGCCACTGACCACTTTGGATGCATTGCAGTTCCACAACTGTTAATAAAGCTGTTGCAGGGAATGCTAACTTGTTTTGCAAGAGGATTAAGCTTTACACCCACCTCCCCTTACTACCCCCCCCCCCCCCCCCCATACCTCCTCGTTTTCAAAAATAGAATAAATAATGTGGGGACTGCAGACCTGAAAGGCAGTCAGTGCTCTGGTGCCAAGCTAAAATGACATGTCTGCGGCTCCTGCAAAAGAGCCTGGCCTTTGGTCACAGTTAATGGCTGTACACTCTGAGCGGTGATTATGGCCTCTCTTGGCAAACAGCCCTGAAGGGGAAAAACAAACCACAAAAGAACCCAGAGAATTGGACACGTCGAAAAAAACCTACTCACTAGCTTTACAAAGTCCCACTGAGCGGACGGCGCAAGTTATGTGAATGTTGTCAGTAGCCGCTCTTGCAATAGTTACATTGAGGCAACAAGGGCAAAGAAAGTTTCTAATTATATCTGGTCAGAACTAGAATCCAGTTATTGTATATTTGTGCTGCCTGAGGTCTAAACAGATACAAAAACACGTGCTTGGGAAATGTGTATGTGCGTGTGCGTGTGTGTGTGCGTGTGTGTTTGTGTCTTTGCGGGGCAGATTGGCAGGTCATGGTCTCGGCCGACACGCATTTCTTAGCCCCGTCTCCTTGCCATCAACGCAGCTTTTAATAACCGCTCCCAAAACGAGGTGGCAGTCTGCATGGCTCCTTGGTGGTATGTTTTAGGGGTTAATGCATAAACAAGGTCTCTGTGTTAGGAGGGGTGGGTTGGGGTGGGGTGAGGGGCGGGATGGGGTGAGGGGCATCATGTTCATTCACAAACTCCACCCCTCACCCGGCTCTCTGGTCAGTGTGTCCATGTCTCTGGCCAGTGTTTGTTTTTGCTGAGGCTCCATTAGTCTCAGGCAAATGTATTAAGTCTGTCCATTTGCCACCCACACGGGGGATAGAGTGAAGATGTCGTAAAAAAACAAGTGCGGAGCGCGGTCCCCCTGGGGTCGCGAGGGGGAGAGAGGGGAGTTGGGTTTCCGTTGATGGTTCCCACCAGCTCTCTGGAGTATGCTGATGGAGTTGATCGCAGATGGCGTCAGTTTTCACCTCTCTCTCTCTCTCTCTCTCTCTCTCTCTCTCTCTCTCTCTCTCTCTCACTCTCTCGTGCTGTCTCTGTCTGTCTCTATCGCTGTCTTTTGGTCCTCTCTCTCTCTGTCTGTCTCTGTCTCTGTTTTATCTATCTTATCTCACCTCTCTCTCTCTCTCTCTCTCTCTCTCTCTCTCTCTCTCTCACTCTCTCGTGCTGTCTCTGTCTGTCTCTATCGCTGTCTTTTGGTCCTCTCTCTCTCTGTCTGTCTCTGTCTCTGTTTTATCTATCTTATCTCACCTCTCTCTCTGTGTCTATCTATCTATCTATCTATCTCTCTCTCTTTTTAAATCTATCTATCTATTGCTCTCGCTCTCTCCTTCCCTCCCTTCCTTCACTCCCTCTCTTTTCTGTGTCTCTGTTTCCTTCCATGTCATCCCCCATTCCCCATGGTCTCCACAGCTTCCACCTCGCCGCGACCAGAGGACACGTGGATTGTTTAAACCTCATCTTGAGCCACAGTGTGGACGTGACTGCCACCGATGCCACTGGTGAGAGAGACTTCACAAAGCACTCCCACTCAAAAGCCCTTGTCTATTATATTCTAAGGACATTCTAACACTAGTCTTTTCTCCTTACAGGGAAAAATGCCCTACATTTGGCTGCAAGGAACGGGCAGTCATTATGTGTTCAGAGGCTCTTACAGGTAATGTGTAATCATAGAAAGAAACCGCTCAGGGTTTCCCCCCCCCCCCCCCCACTAATTCTACACTTGGGAATAAACTGCTCTCAAACCTCCTCACTGTCCACAATTATTATTTGATTCCATGGCACATAAGTTCCTTTGCTTTCCTCCTTTGAGAATCAACGTTGTGATTACAGGATGCCACTTTTCTTTGGTACATTTGTTTAATAATATCCACTTCTCCTAAAATACCAGATTTGGGGGTTCATTCTTACCCACACGGTTTTACAACAGCAGTCTAGCTGTGGCAGTAAGTGCTGTTGTATCTGTGGAGATTAATTTAAAGTCCGGTAATTGTTTTTTCTTTGCAGCTTTCCACGTGTACTTTCTATAAATAGCACCCTTCTGGCCACCTCATTGTTTATTTAATAAAAACAAGTTGCGGATTCTCTTAGATAATTAAAATGACCTCCATCTAGCTTAATTAAATGGTCTGTTCCAATGTTTCTTGATTAGTACTATTGTTGAAGCTTCTATTCTGTTGGTGTTGTTTCTGTAGAACCGTGTCCCTGTCCAGGCCTGCTCTTCATAGGCTGATTAAATTACACATGGCTCTCTGCAGTGAGCTCATGATTACAATCACATTTACAGTCATGCTTGGGCCTTTGGCACAATTAAGGAACTCTTCAGTTTTAAATGACAAAACAACTAGGACAAGCACACTGATTGCCATTACAGTGGCAAGACCAGTAGGACCGAAATAAACGCCCACGGGCCTGAGGTGATGTCAGGAGGCCTGATCCCGCCATCCCTGCCCACGCTGGTGGTCCACGGGGTTTGGCGTGGCGCAGCGTGGCGCCCTGTGCTGGAACCCGACCCCAGGTCAGGGGTAAATCCTCCTCCTTCTGCCCGCGGGGTAGAGGATTGGGTTTCTCTGCCCCACAGTTAGCGCTGGGTCAGCTGACCATCACCAGTCAGTTTTGGGAGCCTGTTGCTAGAGAGAGCGAGGTTTTTTATAGTGGCCCCCGTGGCTTGTCACTCTGAGCGGAATCGCTCCACACTCCGCCTCCTCAGGCCTCTCGTCGGGGGCAGAACGGGGTCGCTATGGAGACAAGAATGCGGCAGCCACTTAGCCAGCTCCAGAGCCGCCATGGCCCGTGTCCTGCTCGCGCTCTACTAGTTTAAATCACGTTGAGCACAACAGCCACACCACTCAACACATGTGGGCAAATATAGGCTCCATCACATTTCATATTGTCCGTCCAGATTTAGGCCCCATGACATTTTACAATGATGCAGTTCCACTGTCAAAAATGAACTACTACTGTTGGTGTTGAAATTATGCTGTTGTGAAAAACAAAAAACTATCTTGTTACTTAGTGTTTCCCTGTCCCAGAATAGGAGAGGCAGAGTTTAGATGGCTGATTGTGTCAGTGGGAGTGTTGGATGAGCTCTGTGTGTGTCAGTCCCTCTGATGTGCTCCCATTTAAAACAAATCAGTCTCATGCCGTGCGGCTCTTCTGTCTTGCAGTACAATTGTCCTGTGGGAAACGTGGACCTGCAGGGAAGATCTGCACTACATGATGCCGGTGAGAAGAGCGCTTTCTTTCTGTCCTCACTTTCTTTCTGCCTGTGTTTGGAACATGCACTCATTCCCTGTAGACCCTTTCACTCCGTTCCTAGAACAGAGGGTTTCCGGTTGAAACGATGAAAACCAACAAAGATAATTTGAAATGCAAATGAATGCACCACAAAATGTCAACTCTAAAACTCAACTTTCATTTTTGTTTGTTCCCAAGTTACCATTAGCTCAATGTTGTTTTCTGGGTCACTAGCAATGCCTTAGGATCGCACCTGTTTGCTTATGCAGTTGAAAGGGTCTATAGACCTCTCCAGAATAAGTCCCGCCTCCGTAACTTCCGTAAACATCCAACCTCCTGTAGATTTTTTTAGGGTAATCCAAATTAGCAAACGCCATTAGAAAAGCTAATTTGGATTACCCTATGGCAAAACACTTCCAAAATGTGCACAACTGCAATCCAGAAGGCCTTATGGTAGAGGGTTTAGAAACTATTAAAAAGAACATTTGGGGTGGTGACCGATTAAAATGACTTTTACAAAGAGAAACATTCTACATATATAATCTACAGGCCACAGTTTACCCTGGGTTGAATGAAGAAATAGATTTCAGTCCTTTTTTGTGATCATCTTTTCTCTGTATATATTAGCTTAGGCTTAACTGGTAATAGTCTTTCTCTATACCTTGTACTCTCTCTGGAGGCTTATATTTACGATGTATAGCCAGCCACCTAGTGGATTATTTTTTTTTTATGTATGTGAACATTTATAGCCAGCCACCTAGTGGACTGTTCCGGCATGTTTCATGTGGTAATTCACCATATCACTCAGGTGTTTCCAATTAGCCTACAAAAAGGGAAATTGTTTGTCTGTGAAGCACACCCTGAAGAAGGCTGCTTGTGCCGCTACGCGTGGGTTGCTTCTCCCTATGTTTTTAAACGTTCTATGATGAATTAGCCAGTTAAATAAAGGCTTTTTATATTTTTGAAGAAGAGTGCCTTGGACCCCCTTTTTTCTATTTACTACTGGATTCCCGCACCCAAAGAGCACCTTCAAATTTCTGATTGGAACTTCCTGAGCACCCTGGACCTCTTTGTCTTTTCAAGACTCTTTATTAGGGTGTAGACGCCTGAAGCAGGCTTTGTAATGGTATTATGCTGAGTGTGTTTATTCTTAGCCTGGCTAACACCAGACCGCCTCCTAAATCTAAATTGAGATTGAGAATGGGTCTGAAAAGGCTTCATTGACTTATGACTCCCAGGGACATAACCAGCAGTGAAATTAAACTGAAATTGGTGCATTAAACTCTCACCAAATTGTTTCAGAAGTGCGTCAAACACATTTTTTCTTTTTTAATGGGTTTTAAATGCAGTTGTTTACTCAGTTCCAAAGAAAATACACGTCCATATCTGTTTAACCCTACTGTGCTCTGACTGCCTTCTCTCTCTCTCCCTAGTGATGGCGGGCTGTGCCTCCAGTGTTAAATTGCTCTGTGATAGTGGGGCTTCGGTGAACACCAGTGATTTTGTGAGTATCACTGTTTCCAGTCCCTCATTAGGGGGCGGACCTTAAAATGAGTGTCACACAGTTACCCTGTCACACTGCTGTCATTGGGTTGCAATAAATACAATGAATATATGAGCACTTCTGCATTCCGGTGTTCATGACCAGTTTAACAACGGGAAAAAAACCCTCATCTAGTCTCACTCAAAATGAACCCAAGCTGCGAATACTTTTAGCATCTCAGCACTAAACATTAGTCCATTTTCAGGTCCTTATTTTCTGTGTGGTTGGAATAAAGTGAATAATTAAATCAGTACAACAAGCTATTTCACTTTGTAGATTTTTCTTTCGTCATTGATGAGGTGCGTGTGTGTGTGTGTGTGTGTGTGTGTGTGTGTGTGTGTGTGTGCAGGATGGGAGGACTCCTCTGGTGCTGGCCACTCAGATGTGCCACCCACGGATCTGCCAGCTGCTGCTGGAGCGCGGGGCAGACATCACCGTCCGTGATAAACAGAACAAGTACGCCCGCATGTCAGCCGTCTGCTCTCGCTACCCACACCCTCTTTGCTGAGTTTGCATTGCCCTGCAGATTTATGACTTTCAGATTTGACATACCAATCTACTCTACTGAAGTAAACACATACAGGGCTTAATACAGCTACTTTCTCCCTACTTCCCACATTGGGATTTATTATTCCTTTTTTTTAACGAGGGATTGATTTTGAGAAACTGTTTTATATGGAGTTCATTTTATTGATTGGCCAGAGAGTTGATCAACAGTAGAAATAAAGCAGTAAGCTATGGTGAGAGGGTGATCATATGGCGTAGTATTTGTATTCTCATGACTATTGCGCTAGCTGACAGTGGTCATGCTCAGCCTACAGTGGCAGTATATGGCAATATGTGATAGGTACATGGAAACAGTTTTCATTTGCAAACATCACACTATGAAAATGTGTTCTCTGAGAAATTATAGAAGTATAGAAAATAGTCTGTGAGAACCTGATTAAAGTTTGATGGACAGTAAGAACAAAACTGTTACTCACCTTTTCTGCCATGCTATTTAAGTTGGCGTATCTTTAAAACGTGTGTGTTTGTTGTTGTTGTTGTCGTCGTTGTTGTTGTTGTGGTGGTGTTCCCTTAGGACGGCTCTGATCCTGGGCTGTGAGTACGCCTGTAGAGACGCGGTGGAGGTCCTGCTAAGAAGCGGAGCGGACGTCACCGCCACTGACGGCTCCGGCCACGACAGCTACCACTACGCCCGCCTCAGCAAGAACCAGGAACTGGTGGCACTGGTCAAGAGCTACTTGGACAGCACCAACAAAGGTAGGGATGCTATGCGACACCACGCCGCGCCACCCTTGCCCTCTCACCTCAGCATTCTGCTACAGAGCGGAGTCTGGCCGTGTCTGCTGTATCCAGTGGTGAGGGATTTGTTTTGGTGTTTTCTGAAGGACTCCATTACGGTTGCCGTGGTGAATGAGCATGTTTTGGGATTCGGCAGGTGGACCCTCCTCAGAGAGAGCATTCAGATACACCACAGGCAGCCAAGCACAAGAAACTAGCCGCAGATAAGCAAAGCCCCAACAATACTGCCACACTGTACTGAACAAAGGAGTTTATTTCAATAGTATGGAGTGGAATGAAGTCCTGGCTGGGTTGCCTGGAGTGAATGAGCGTGCTGGTTCTTGTTCATCCCTCTCCCTCCCTTCCCTAATGACCGGAAAGGAAAAGGCTTTGCACCTATACTTATTCACCGCTAAGATCACTCATTGTCATATCTCCGTCATGGAGGAAATTACCCCGCTGCTTTCTGCTTCCCAGATCCCCTCTTTGGTCTGCATACAAACACTTTTCACATTCTCACACCTAAAGCCATTTTTGATCCACCAGTCAGTGGCGTTTCTGTGAGACACCGAGATATGTCGTGCTGTCGCGGCTGATGCTAGTTACTCGTTCGTTTGACAGACAGGTGATTAGAGGACGCTGGCCGGCGGTGGTGTGGACGGACGGCCAGAGTCCTATTGTGTCGTCCTAATTGAAATTCCCCGTCTAGCACCTGTCAGTGTCTGGTTACAATCTGCAGTGGCGTTCAGCATTAGCATCCCTCCCTAATTACAGTGTAATTCTGTAATCACTGTGTTTGTGCTAGGGCTTTGCACACAGTATATACGAGACCCAGGCAGTGCCGCTGCTTCTGCAGCTGTCCTCATTTCATCTCTCTCAAAGTGGTCTCTGTGCAAATAGACTCCTCTGACGTTCTATCTCCTCTGACACCTCTTTCATTCGGTGTTTGGGTTTTGGATTCGGCCAAAATCTTAAATAAGGGATTTTGTTAATCGGCCGAACCTTCAAAAATCAGGATTCTGTGTTCCGCACCGTAGTTTTAATCTCCTTTTCTGTCCTTTCCAGCTAAAGAGGCTGCAAGGATGGAGCTGAAGAAAAGACAGGTGAGGAGCACCACCCCAACACTCCCCCCCCCCCACCCCACCCCCACCCCCCCAAACACACACACACACACACACACACACACACACACACACACACACACACACAGATGTGATTACATTCCATAAGTACAGAGCAAATCAAACACTTGTGTCTGGTGGCACAGCACACTGGAGTGGTGTTCTATCAGTGCTCCCCTGCGATGCCTCTGCCGTTGGGCGCCTCATTATACAGGGTTATTGTTTTCATTAACACTGTTTTCTGCACAGGCTCAACACAAGCGCTCAGTGGTTAGGCTGTAATTGTTGTAGCGTTAGACAGCCGCTGAGGCATTCTAATGAAAATAAACGAAGCTAGTTTACTGGGGATCCAACAGGCTGCAGACAGACTAAGCGGCAGCCGTGTATGGAGCGAGGAAGACTGACCTGTGTGTATGTACACATAAGAGCTGAAGTCTCCCAGCTGTGGCCATTCTTAAGCTATATTTAAGTCCCATAGGTCCTACACTGCGCCAAGCTGAAGTTTTTCATCTGCTGTGTCAGTCTGCAGTAGAGTTGAACATTACCGCCCCCTGGTGTTTAGATAGGCAATGTGCAGTCTGCACCCTCTGGCCAGCTTTCTGTCAGCAAGGACACTAACCAACAGCCATCTGTCTCTCTGCAGCAGGTGAGTGTAGAGCCTGCTTCAAATACAAACAAGGATCAGATGATACATGTAAGTTAAATCTTAATTTGTAAATATAGATTTGTCTCACTCAGCTGTTGCCTTAAGTTTCAAGGACTTCTCAGGAGAAACACCAGCATCTCTTGACAGTTTTTACAGGGCTGACATGTTTTGTTGCCTACTGTGTGTTTAGTGGGTGCGGGTGCTGCAGTGGGTGCGGGTGAGTGAGTTTGTTGTGTTGTTGTGCAGGACCTGGAGAGGCAGAATGAGAGCCAGCAGGAGTCACTGAGGAAGTTCCATCAGGAGCAGAGAGCCCTCATGGACCAGGTCAACATGCTGCAGCAGCAGCTCAGCCAGGTAGCGTGTCCAGTCTAGACCAGCCAGACACCTAACACTGGGCTTCACTATGCCACATTGAATAAGGGAATGCACAATATTATTGGAAAAACATTGATATCAGCAGGTAACAGCTTAAAATTTGTATTATTGGCATCAGCAGATAGGAACATTTCGGCCCATGTTCATGGCAGATAATTCGGCAAGGCACAATTTATTAGGATTTCAGACTCATGATTATTAGGATTTCAGACTCTGTTCTAATAGGATGATATTTTTTTATTATTATCTTTAATTTTTTTGTAGATGTCACTTAAAATATGTGCCATATTTTACTTCTACACCAACTTGAAATGATTTCCTTATTTTTCCATGAGTTAATGTTTGCATTTCTTGAAATATACATTGGGGTAGAATGAAAGGAACTGTTTTATGGCTGTATACAGTACCTAAACCGTCACAGTGAGAAACACTAAGAGTAGATTAACTCCAGTATAGCCTGTTAAAAGGAGTAAAAGAGGTGTGTGTGTGTGTGATTGTGTGGCTCGATGGTGTTTTAAGCCCCCACCGTCGACTTCAAGGCAGCGCTGTGACTGTTGACTTCAGGGTTCAACCCATACCCTAACCCTAGTGCCTTCTATGCAGCACTGCCTGGAAGACTACTTTAGGGGCTTAAAACACCATACAGGGCGTGTGTGTGAGAGAAAATGTCGGCATATTGAATATCGTGCATCCCTACATTAAATATTCCCCACTGTATATTTTTCCCCACTGTATATTTTTGGGGCTTTTGGCTTTGATTGGCAAGGCAGTAGGGATAGACAGGAACTGAATATGGAGCGGCAGATGGGAATGTGAGCAGGAAGTGACTTAGTGGGTTCATAGACCCAAATATGGTCGGGATGTTGCTGCTTGCGTCACAGCTCCCGTGGTGTCTGATATTTCACTGAGTTAGTCTTTTTTCACCTTGTAGGAGAAGTCCGCAATGGAGGACATCCACATGGAGGTGAGTGAAGGCTGGCGTCCTGGTGATTAATGAGGATGAGGATGTCAGCATTTTCTTGCTCACAAGCCCGGCGGTCCAGTAACTCTCTTCCCAGTGTACCCCACAGTGCTCTACAAACAGGATGCTGATGATTCTTTGTGTTTGTTTGACATGTACATGTAGAGGGAACAGCTCATGATTCTCTGTGTTTGTTTGACATGTAGAGGGAACAGCTCATGATTCTCTGTGTTTGTTTGACATGTAGAGGGAACAGCTCAGACATCTGCTCACGGCCAGAGGAGAGGATGGGGCTCGCGCTGTGGAAACAGTCAAGGTGCAGATGAAGTCTCATCTGGTCAGTGGCCAACATACCACCCACACACACACACACACACACACACACACACACACACACACACACACACTTTTTAGCACTCATAGACTATTCATGATGCTCAGGCCGCATCTAGCTGGCCCTGAACTCCAGGCTGACTGGTGGATTTGAATACTAAATTTCCATCTGATTTCTACAGGGGGATTATTCCGGCCAATCTGTTATCAAAGGTGAGCAAGCCCTCTGAATCGCACCGGCTACATCTGCTTTTAGGTGGAGGTGGGGGGAGGGGCAACTTCTGTCTCTAATGAGCAGTGCTATGTTATTTGAAGCCATGCCGTGCTTTTGATCACAGATTCTCTCTGTCTCTCTGCTCCCTGTCCCCCAACCCTGTCTGTTTCTTCTTCCTGTTTTTGTACCGCACAGGAAAAGAGAACATTCTGGTGAGGCAGTCCCACAGCCTGGATTCCGCTCAGGTGTGTGTGTGTGTCTGTGTCTCGATTCTGCTCAGGTACTCAGTCTGGAGCTACAGGGGCAGGTTTTCTATTGTGGGCTTTGCATCTGCAGAGGAATGGTTGGTACCGCCAGCATTGCACTAGAGACCCAGGAGCTTGGTTCCACTTTCAGAGTGTAACGCCAGGCTCATCAGTGTCAGTTTGATATACCCTAGGAACACTTCAGACATTCTGACCAGTCAAAGCAATCAAAGTTTTTTTTTTAGGGACGGGAGGTTTCTGTTTGATATACAGAAATGAGTACCGCTACTTAACATCACTTAACAACAAGATAGAACGGTGTTTGTATTTGTAATAATAGTATTATTATGGTAAGTGCTGCGTTATGCCAAAGATCCATGATTACTGACCCTCTCTGGTTACGCTTTGCTGCTGACGCATCATTATTTCCAGTGTGAACCCCCTGATAGGTCACCACATGGCTCAATGCCTCGATGCAGAATTGAGCAGATGGCCAGCAATGCAGTAATGATGTGCATGGCCCTGCCTTACACAGACTGCTTGTGTCAGCCCTGTGCAGCTTTAGAGAGGTAGAGGGAGGCAGTCAAATAAGCCACCAGTCCTCATTTCAAACCATCAGCTCTTTGCCCCCTCAGGAAAAGGGGAGATTTGTGATTTCATTAGCTTTAATCCCCGTACTTTATTCTTTTTTTTTCTCTCTGTGTGTTTGGGATAAACTTAAATTTGTGGTGGGAGCATTTTTTTGTGACCCGTATTGCCCTATTAGAGCAGTCTTATCCATCCCAAGTAAAAGTGTGTGTGTGTGTGTGTGTGTGTGTGTGTGTGTGTCTGTCAGTGTGTGTCTGTCTGAGTATGTGCCTTAGGGTGGTCCTTATTTTTCAACTTTTAAAAGTTCATGCTCTCACCCCACAAATATTTTTGAATAAATAAAAAAAAACAATTGGGCAAATTTTTATCAATATTAATCAATATTTAGAGGTTGCTCAAGACCTTTGAAGTTTAACACATATTGTGCAATGTGCATATATTTGGGATTTTTCACCTATTATGTGATACATTGTGCTAGCATGTATAATTGTTTAATAATATATGCTTATGACAGCAATGGACTTATTTGACCATGCAGTCAATGACAATGTGTATTGATTATTGGTGACCACATGTGGTGGTTTTACCTACATCACCTAAGTAATCTTAAAATGGGAATCCCATATTGTCCATGCAAATTTACAATGATGATTTGCTGATCTCATCTGCTGATTCCGGTATTTCCCAATAATATTGTGTTGTGAGCAATTTTCATAGCAACTCCTGTTTTAGTTGTGATATGTCTTTCAAAGCAAGAACAATTCAATGTGAATGAAGCACAGTAGACAATATACACTGAGACAATGGCTGAAGCAACACGAAGCAAGTCCGCTATATGGTTACTCGGATCAGAAGAGACTGAAATAACTGGAACAAAGTTACCCTCCAAGAAGCAGGTTTCATGTGTGTTGTAATATCAATTTCAATTTAATTTCACTTATAGAGCGGCAAAACATTACTCATGTGTCATGACGCTTTACAGAGTGTTAAACATTTAAAGAGAGCCCATGAGTAACAGGGGCGAGGAAAAACTCCCTAGAATTAAAGATACATATACGAAGAAACCTCGAGCAGATCCACGACTCAAGGGCCAGACCCAAGGGTATCACATAAAACATTGAAAAAAAACTTCATGAAAGTGCAACAGCGGTGATAAAAGAAGTCTTGGTATTCTAGGACAAGGCTAGGATTCCCGTTCGTCCCCAACATCATGCCATAAAACAACTGGAAACACTTCAGGACAAATGGCAGAAGCCAAGAAAAATGCCAAGAGAACTTCCAAGACTCAGCAGTCCAATGTAGAGGCCTTCGTAGACCAGTTTGGAGACCTGTTTGATATTGCATTTCAGGATGCACTCATTCATCTCAAGAATCCATAAGATAGAGACTTTCCTCTGGCCCAGAGTGAAAATGGACATCTATAGTTAGAGTTCAACATTCTGTCATTACGTCATACAAGCATGACAAGTGATTTTGGTTTGTTTGTTTCTTTCTTTCTATGATTTTGATGTTGTATGTTGTTTACCACACTACCACAGTGCCTGTGTTATTAAACATAATATTGCATTTTATTTTTTTTTGTGTTCTTAAATGGTACAATTTCTGCAAAAATGAGCGATTCCGGAAATATTCAAAGGCCTTGAGCAACCTCTAGATATTGTGGGAACAATTCAAAATTTTGCACAGTGTGTTTTTATTGATATCCCACATTTAGGAGGTGAGAGTTAAACATTTCCAATTTTTTTTTTTTACCCCATATAAGGACCACCCTAATGTGCCTGTGTGTGTGTCTATGTCTGTGTCTGTGTGTGGACAGACAGATGGATGTGGAAGGTCAAAGCTTGCCTAGTTAAATGTGAGCTGGTTCCTAAATGTTGCACTGTGTCTCTCTGTAGGTCCTGCAGTCGTCGGTGTCGCGACCCCTGGAGCTGACAAGGACGCCATCGCTGGTGGCATCGGGCGGCGAGGCGGAGAGCCTGCGGCGGGAGCTGGACGCTCTGCGGAAGAAGCAGGAGGCGTTGGAGGAGGAGACGGCCCAGCTGCAGGCGGCGCTGAGCCGTAAGGTCCAGGAGTGCGAGGAGCTGGCGCAGAGCCGCGACGCCACCAAGCGCGACGCCGACCTGCAGGTGCGGCAGCTGGAGGAGGCGCTGGGCGACGTGCAGAAGAGGATGCTCGACTCCGAGGCCAAGGTCAAGCAGCTGCAGGCCCACGTGGTGGCGGTCAAGGAGCACCTGAGCAACCAGCTGGTGGAGGATCTGAAGACGCAGCTCGGCGACGTCAAGGCCAAGTACGAGGGCGCGTCGGCGGAGGTGGGCCGCGTGCGCAACCACCTGAAGCTGAGCGAGAAGGCGCTGGAGGAGTACAAGAAGAGCGAGGGCCAGCTGGCCGTGGAGGCCGAGCGGCTCACCCAGGAGCTCAACGTCCTGAAGGACGAGCGCGAGGACATGGCCGAGACCCTGATGGACATGGAGGCGCACGTCAAGGAGGTGGAGATCCGTCTGTCCGCCATGGTGCCCTCCGAGAAGTTCGACAACATGAAGAACCTGCTGACCAACGCCGTGGACGAGAAGGAGAAGCAGATAGCCGAGCTGAGGGAGGACTACGACCGCGTCCTGGAGGAGGTGGCCGAGCTCCACAGGGAGATGGACAACCGCAGCGGCCCCGCGGCCATGACCGTCCCCCTGCAGGAGCACGAGCGCGTGAGGGCGGCCCTGGAGGAGCACAGCGCGTCTCTCAAGAGGAAGCTGTCGGACATCACCGCCAAGAGCCAGGCGCTGATCCAGGAGGTCGAGGAGAGCGAGGAGGAGCGGGAAGTCCTCCGGGAGCAGCTGGAGGACCTCCGGGACCAGATCCAGAGCGAGTTTGTGCCCCTCCAGTCCCACGAGGACGTGAAGAGGTCACTGGGCCGCGCGCTGGACGACCTGAAGGACAAGCTGGCCGAGGCAGCCGAGAAGAAGCAGCTGGCCGAGGAGGAGCTGCGCAGGCTTAAGGACGAGAAGGCCTCGCTGTGCGAGAACGTCACCCTGCTGCGGAGCAGCCACGTGTCCAGCGAGCGGCTCCAGAGCGAGGTGGGCGCGCTGAGCACGCGCAACACGGAGCTGGAGCAGGAGCTGGACGCCATGCGGCGGGGGAGCAACGAACGGGAGAGGCAGCTGAGGGAGGCGCTGGCCGAAAAGGAGGCCCTGGAGCAGAGTCTGCAGGGACGGGTGGTGTCCAGGGAGGACCACGAGCGAATGAGGGCGGAGCTGACCGCCGCCTTGGAGGAGTCCAAGAATCAAATCTCCACGTTGGAGAAGAACGGGGAGGCGAGGGAGGAGGAGTTGCAGAAGGTGAAAGAAGAAAGTGCCATGTTGAAAGAGGAGCTTGAGAAAGTTCAGACGGTGTTCGAAAATGACTATATCAGCCTTAGTGACCACCAAACGGTCACCAGCACGCTGAGCAGTGCCTTAGCTGAAGCTGAGGAGAGGGTCAAGGAAGCGCTCTCCAGGCATCAGTCGGCTCAGGACGACACCGTGAAGCTGCACGAGGAGATCGAAGCGCAGAAGAGAGAGCTGGATACGATACAGGAGGCTATTCACGTGAAGTTTGTGCCACTGTCTGTCGTGCAGGAGAAAGAGAGCGGCTTTGAGGCCGCGCTGAAGGACTTGAACGAGCAATTGAGCGAGATGCAGGAGAAGTACGACCAGGAGAAGACGGAGAGCGAACGTCGGAAGTCTGAGACTGAGCGTCTGGAGGCAGAGCTGCAGGAGGCTCTGCAGAAGCTGGAGGCCGACCTGGAGTCCGGCGAGAGGCAGCTAGAGGCCGAGGCCGAGCAGAAGGGTCAGTCGGAGGAGCTGAGCCTCAAGCTGGTGGACCTGGAGCAGCAGTACAAGGAGGTGACGGTGCAGCGCGCCGAGCTGGAGGAGCAGAACGCGCTGTGCGCCGCCGAGATCCAGGCGCTGCAGCGACGCCTGGAGGGGGAGTACGTGCGGCTGGAGCGCTTGGAGGCCACGCAGCAGGCGCTGACCGACAGCCTGCAGCAGGCCCAGGAGCAATGCCAGCAGGCGCAGGCGGCCCAGCGGCACGAGGCCGAGCGTGCGCGCCAGCTCGAGCAGGAGCTGCAGGGCCACGCCGCCGGGCAGGGCGTGGTCGGCGCCGCCCTGGTGGCCGAGCAGCAGCAGCAGGAGGAGGCGCGCAGGGCGCTGGAGCAGGAGGTGGCCACGCTGCGGCTGGCGCTGCGCGAGGAGGTGGAAGGCAGCGCCCAGCGGGCGGAGGACGTGGCGGCGCTGCAGAGCGAGCTGCTCCGCGCCACCCAGGCCCTGGAGGAGCTGCGCGGGCACGAGGAAGGCGAGGTGGCCGCGCTGCGCAGCGACAAGCAGCGGCTGGAGGAGGAGGTGCAGGAGCTCGGCGAGAGGCTGTCGGGGCTGGCCGAGCAGTACGAGGAGCTGTACCGGGAGACGGCCCTGCGCCGCGACGCCGAGACGCAGGCGCGCGCCGAGGCCGACTCCCTGCAGGCCAAGAGCACCACCATCGAGGGCGAGATCCGCGAGCTGAAGGAGCGCTATGACGGCTCTCTGCACACCATCGGCGAGCTGCAGAAGAGGATCCAGATGTCCTCCGAGCAGACCGAGGCCAAGGACAAGCGGGTAAGAGAGGAGGAGGCCTGCTCGCACTCTCCTCTGCAGTGCGCTGCACTGTCCTGCAGTTAGCCTTAATCACTTCTGACACTGCAAGTGGCCATACAGGCGTGGGAAGCGGCAGCTGTAATAGCGTGTGTGTGTTTGCATTTGTGTGTGTGTTTTGTGTGTGTCTGTGTGTTTGCATTTGTGTGTGTCTCCCTCAGATCACAGAGCTCCTGGCAGACGTGGAGAGGCTGAAGCAGGCGCTGAACGGTCTGTCCCAGCTGGCCTACTCTGGCAGCGCGCCCAACAAGAGGCAGGCGCAGCACATTGATGCTCTCCAGGCCCAGGTTAAAAGCCTGCAGCAGCAGCTGGCTGTGAGTCCACAACCCACCCCATTCCTGCTCAAAGAGCACCGTGTGTGTGTGTGTGTGTGTGTGTGTATGTATGTGTGTTTTGCGTGGTCAATCAAACCAACCCTCACCCCTCTCTCCCCCCACCTTGGTCCAGTCTCACCCGTTCACTTCACACACACACACACACACACACACACACACACCAGGGCTGCCTTGTGTCAATGCAGGCATCAGTATGCAGAAGTATAAGCTGGAGAAATCAATTACAACACGTTCTCCCACCTGGGGATTGGACAGACGTAAGCTTGTCTAATCCACAAATAACTTACATGAGACGTGCTGACCACACTCACTGACTGGCATATTTTTTGGTTGTTTATGTTGAAAAAATGAGTGTGCGTAACTGCGCCGCTGTTTCCGTGTCAGAGAAATTAGTGGATTTGACATGTTTATATGCGGCTTGCCTTCAGGAGATCTGGCTCGCCACTGGGCAAGAGTTTCCCTGAATTAAAATGTACGTCTAACTGAGACAAAACTGTTCAAACTTTAAACTTAACTTGTTATTAAACTTGGGGTCAAACAAGGCAAAGCAGACAGTCAAAAGTTGACATTCTAGTGATGTAATTGATTGAGGTGTGAACTAAAACACCATTCCTCCTGTCAATAATAATTAATCTTTCAGACACTCCCTCTCAAAGGAAATGATTGTCAGGAAGCCAGTAAGACACCTGCCTCCAGGTCAGAGCCAAATCAGAAACAACCTGCAGGGAATAACCTGCAAACTTTTTTAAAGACCAGAAACTGGTGTCCAAACTGTTGTGCAGATCAGGTTGTCCAGGAGGATGCGTTGTGGGCAGTGACTGTGACTGGCCCCCTCATTTCCTTTTTAGAGTTCAGGCTTTAGCCTGAGAAGGCAGCGAGTTGCGGTGAGTGCGCTTCTATACATAGCCTGTGCTGGCTCAGGTTCTCAGTTGCTCCGGGAGCAGATCATCAGAGAGCCCCAAACACCTCTGATTCTCTCTCTCTCTCTCTCTCTCTCTCTCTCTCTCTCTCTCTCTCTCTCTCTCTCTCTCTCTCTCTCTCTCTCTCTCTCTCTCTCTCTCTCTCTCTCTCTCTCTCTCTCTCTCTCACACACACTCTCTTTCACTCCCTCCCTCCCTCTCTCACTTACTCCCTCTCTCTCTCACTCGCCCCCCTCTCTCTATCTATCTCTGTGTCTCTCTCTATCTCTCTGTCTCTCTCTCTCTCTCAGATGCAGAGAGCGAGGGGGAATTTTCTGATTGCAGCCTAAGGTGCAGTCTTCCCCAAAGCGGCTACACAGGGCGCGAGTACACTGTGGATGATTTAAAAACGTTTCTGAAGCAGACTAAAAATGCTAGGTGTGTTCAAGTTGATGAATACTTTCCCGATGTTGAACAGTTCATCGCTAAAACGAAGCTGTATATGGCCGAAGGTAGCTTTACTAGGCAGGAGGTCTACCGTTTGAATAAATTTCTCACAAAACTTAGAGCTCTGTTGAACGCTGATAGCCAGTCCACCCCAGCCCCTGTTAATTCCCAATGAATATGTTCTTTTTTTGCACTTTTTCCTTTATACTTATGAGTGGGTTTCAAATTGCTTCGCTTAATTTGAATGGAGCAAGAGACCGCACAAAGAGGGCGATGCTTTTTGAAACAATTAAAGAAAAAGCTATTGATGTTGTCTTTGCGCAGGAAACCCATACTGACGCAAGCAATAGCTCTGATTGGGCTTTGGAATTTGGGGGGTTATCGATCTTAAGTCATAATACCTCAACTAGTGGTGGCGTTGCTATTCTTTTTTCAGGTAGCTGTATCCCCTGTTCATATGAGGTTGATGAAATTGTTAAAGGTAGACTCTTGAGAGTCAGAGCTCAATATGAAAATACTTTTTTTGTTTTTGTGTGTGTCTATGCCCCAACGGTTGGGAGGGAGAGAATGATTTTCTTAAGTATCCTGGATGATCTGTTAAAGAATTGTGATTCTGGGGAGTGTTTACTTCTTGGTGGGGATTTCAACTGTACTGAGCTAGCTATTGATAGGAATCATGTAGAGCCTCATATGCCATCACGTAGAAGGCTCATTGAGATAATGAAGTCCCACGACCTTTCTGATTTATGGAGGAACTTTCATATAAAGCAGAAACAGTACACATGGGTCCACTCAAATAATAACATATTATCTCTGGCAAGATTAGACAGGTTCTATACCTTTAAACATCAGATCAGTTTTTTTAGAAGCTGTCTCATCCTGCCAGTAGGTTTTTCCGATCATAGTATGGTGCTTTGTAATTTTTTTGTTAGTGCCACCAGATATAAGAGCGCATACTGGCACTTTAACACTAGTCTTTTGAATGATGGTAAGTTTAGGGATGTTTTCAAGTTTTTCTGGAAGGATTTTAGATCCACAAAGCAGTCTTTTCAGTCTGTGCAACAGTGGTGGGATTTTGGAAAGGCCCAGATAAAACAGTTGTGTCAGCAGTATACTTCCTGTGTCACAAGAGATATAGCTCAACGCATGAAATTGTTGGAAAATGAGATACTGGAGCTCCAAGGTTTAGCTGAAAGTACAGGTAATCAGTTATATATGGAAAATTTGAAAATAAAAAAGAATTGTTTGGCCAACTTGCTGGGCATTAAAGCACAAGGAGCTCTGGTCAGGTCTCGCTTCCAGTGTGCAGAATTAATGGATGCACCTTCCAAATTCTTTTTTAATCTGGAAAAGAAAAATGGCCAAAAACGGCTTATACATGCTTTGGTTTCAGAAACTGGAGCCCTCTTATCTGACGATAAACAAATTCGTGAGAGAGCAGTTGATTTCTACAAGGTTTTGTATAGGAGTGAAATCTCCTATAAACAGGCCCTTGACAGTCCTTTTTTGACGAATCTTCCTAAGGTATCTAGAGAAGCTAATTGCGACCTTGGAAGGGTGATTACCCTGGCTGAGTTGGAAAAGGCCCTCCATGGTATGGAGTGTGGCAAGGCACCGGGGATCGATGGTCTGCCGGTTGACTTTTATAAGTCTTTCTGGACAGAAGTAGGCGCAGACCTACTGGTCGTTTTGAGGAACAGCTTGGCCAAGGGGCAGCTGCCACTCAGTTGTCGCAGAGCAGTTCTTACTCTGTTACCGAAGAAGGGAGATTTGAAGGATATCAGGTCATGGAGACCCGTGTCTGTTCTATGTGCGGAATATCGGCTGCTCTCTAAGGTTCTTGCTAATAGACTCAGTGAAGTTTTAGGGGAAGTCATTGCACCTGACCAGACCTACTGTGTGCCGGGCAGGCTTATTTGTGATAATATTTCTTTTATTAGAGACGTTTTGGAAATTGGTAAACTTTTACATTTGGACTTTGGCCTTGTTTCTGTTGATCAGGAAAAAGCTTTTGATAGAGTTGAACATAATTATTTATGGAGCGTCTTGACTGCTTTTGGCTTTAATCCTGTTTTTATAAAGAAAATTAGAGCTCTATACTGTGACAATGAAAGTATTCTGAAAATTAATGGTGACTTGTGTGCTCCTTTCAAGGTTTTTAGGGGAATTAGACAAGGATGCCCCCTCTCTGGAATGCTGTACTCCTTAGCCTTTGAGCCCCTGTTGGTACAGTTAAGAGCCAAACTAAAGGGTGTAACTCTTCCTGAGTGTAACATCTCTTTGAAGCTATCAGCTTATGCGGATGATGTGGCTATTCTGTTTGAAAGCCAAAGGGATGTGGACACCATGTTAAATGTTTTTACTGATTTTAATCGGTTATCATCTGCCAGAGTTAATTGGGGAAAAAGTGTGGCCCTGTTGGCTGGAAAATGGCCTGATGGCACACCGTGCCTCCCAGGTGGGTTAACCTGGTCTAGGGACGGGTTTAAATATTTGGGTGTGTTTCTTGGAGACGATAACTTTGTTCTAAGGAATTTTGAGGGGATTGTTGAGAAGGTTAAGGGCCGTCTTGGCAAGTGGAGTTTTTTAATTAAAAAATTGTCCTATAGGGGCCGTGTTCTAATAATTAACAACCTGGTGGCTTCATCCCTTTGGCACAGACTTGCATGTATAGACCCTCCAGCACATGTTTTATCTAAAATACAATCTATTCTGGTTGATTTCTTTTGGGATGGTCTACACTGGGTCCAACAAGGCGTGCTTTTTTTATCCAAGGATGAGGGTGGACAAGGATTGGTCCACCTGCAGAGTAGGGCAGCAGCCTTTCGTCTTCAGTTCATACAGAGACTTTTGGATGGACCTGTAAATTCCAGTTGGAAGGCTGTGGCTTGTGCCATCCTAAGAACTTTTGAAGGCTTGGGTCTGGATAGGACCCTCTTCTGGATGAATCCTGCCTTAATGAACTTAAACAAGCTCCCTGTGTTCTATCGCAATACGTTTAAAGTATGGGGTCTTTTGAAAGTATGGAGACCTCAGAATACAAGTTCTCTCTTTTGGCTTTTGCAAGAGCCATTGATATATGGTTCATGTTTGGATCTTACGCATGAGAAGCATTTTCCTGCTTTTAGTGGGATGTTTTGCAAAGCGCGGGTCATCACTTTGAAGGACCTCCTGCCTTTAGCTGGGCCAGGTTTTGAGAATGCTGAAGGAGTGGCCGAACACATGAAAATGAGATCCATCCGTATAGTTAACAAATTCCTCTTGGAATTGCGGTCCCACTTCACAGATGCTAGTCTAGCAATGTTGGATCAGTATGCCAGGGGTTTAGTTATGCTAAATGAATGTGATCCTGTTCCATGTTTTAGTGTGTCCTCTGGATTTTGTAATGTCTTTTTGAAGGTTGAAGATTTTGTTTTTCTGGGTCCAAATCGCGCCTCTGGAAAGGCACTTTACAATCTTTGTGTAAAATCTCTGAATAGGAGGTGTTTGGAGTCTAGAGTTGACACACCTTGGCGTGCTGTTCTACATGTAGAACAGGATGTCAAACCACACTGGAGATCCTTTTACAAGTCACCATTAATTAAAAAGGTGGGGGATTTACAATGGAGGATTTTATATGGTGCAGTTGCTGTAAATTCTTTTGTTTGTGTTTTGAACTCTGATGTGAGGCATGAGTGCCCGTTTTGCAATGACAGGGAAACTGTTTTTCACGCTTTTATGCAATGCACACGCCTGATGCCTTTATTTTCCATTTT